>NW_026576911.1:0-61577 GCF_028641065.1 Leucoraja erinaceus
CACAGTTTAAGGATAAGGGGGAAGTCTTTTGGACCGAGATGAGAAAAAACATTTTTCACACAGAGAGTGGTGAATCTCTGGAATTCTCTGCCACAGAAGGTAGTTGAGGCCAGTTCATTGGCTATATTTAAGAGGGAGTTAGATGTGGTTCTTTTGGCTAAAGGGATCAGGAGGTATGGAGAGAAGGCAGGTGTGGGATACTGAGTTGGATGATCAGCCATGATCATATTGAATGTCAGTGCAAGCTCGAAGGGCCGAATGACCTACTCCTGCACCTAATTTATATGTTTCTATGATAGGTGCACCATACTCTTGCCTTCTCCCCATAACTCCTGACACCCGTACTAACCAAGAATCTATCTATCTCTGCCTTTAAAATATCCACTGACTTGGCCTCCACGGCCTTCTACGGCAAAGAACTCCACAGATTCACCACCCTCTGACTAAAGAAATTCCTTGTCCTGAAGGGAAACTGGAAGAGAGGTGGGGATGGGTCAAAGACTGGCAAGTGATAGGTGGATACGGGTGAGAGGGATTCTCATCTCCTTCCTAAAGGAATGTCCTTTAATCCTGAGGCTATGACCTCTAGTCCTAGACACTCACACTAGTGGAAACATCCTCTCCACATCCATTCTTACCAAGCCATTCATTATTCTGTGCGTTTCAATGAGGTCCCCCCTCATTCTTCTAAACTCAAGACGTTAAGAATGGTCCTTATCTCTCCAAACCTGTCCTATCCATATACCTGTTAGTTAAGAAACAGTTGGGATCTCTGCCTCAACTACCTCTTCTAGCCACTTGTTCAATGCACCCACCACCTGGAGTATTGCGTACAGTTTTGGTCTCCTAATCTGAGGTGTGAAATGGTTACCCCTCAGATACCCCTCAGATTCCAAGGACGTCTTTTGGGAAGGAGATGAGGTGGTATTTCCTTCGTCAGATGGTGGTGAATCTGTGGAATTCTTTGCCACAGAAGGCTCTGGAGGCAAAGTCAGTGGATATATTTAAGGTAGAGAAAGATTCTTGATTCTAGTACGGGTATCAAAGGTTATAGGAAGAAGGCAGGAGAATGGGGTTATTAGGGAGACATGGATGAATGGTGGAATATACTTGATGGGCCAAATGGCCTAATTCTACTCCTATCTCTTATGATCTTCACCTTGTTTCCCTTCCCTTGTTTGAGGGGTATCTACACCGGACCCTGCCCCCCAATGTCCAGCAGCTGAAGGACCCTAGACAGTGGTCCTCCCCCATGGAGCCTTGGCGTTGGCTGCACCAAGCCTCAGTGCTTCCCTCAGCACGTACTCCTGTAGTGTGGAGCGGGCCAGTCGGCAACATTCCCCGATGGATGTCTGGCTGAAATTTTTTTCCTGAAAGGAATGAATTTTCAAGGCGGGAATGTGGGACCAGATGGATTGTTCTTACCCAGAGCTAGTAGGGACTCAATGGGCACAATGGCCTTCATCAACATGAAAATCATACTGTGATTCTCAGTGCAATAGTTAACATCTCTCTACATAAACACTGGCGCAGCAGTGGAGTTGCTGCCTCACAGCGCCAGAGACCCGGGTTAGATCCTGACCACAGGAGCTGTCTGTACGGAGTTTGTACATTCTCCCTGTAACATGCGTGGGTTTTCTCCGAGATCTTCGGTTTCCTCCAACACTCCAAAGATGTACAGGTTTATAGGTGAATTGTCTTGGTATAAATGTAAATTGTCCCGAGCGTGTGTAGGATAGTGTTAGTTTTTGGGGATCGTGGCTGGCACGGACTCGGTGGGCCGAAGGGCCTGTTTCCGCACTGTATCTCTTCACTAAACCTTTTTGGTCACATGTTCAAAAAGCCGTACGTCGAGTGGATTCATCTTCATATTTTATTTCTCGTTCTGTTTCAGATCACTGGATTTTGTTGAGCGTCCATTTCCGGTTCAGTGATGAGTGAGTGCTTGCAACTGGCCACTCTGGGCCGGCCTTTCCAGTTGGGAATGCTGTACGACTGCCGATCAGATGCTCTGATCCCAGGTACTGGAATGTCTTCACATAAATCATGAAGTCACATGAGCCCAGAGTAGGTGAATTGAAAGACATGATAAGGGAATAACGTATAGTGCAAGGTAAAGCCAGCAAAGTCCGATCAAGGGTAGTCCAAGGGTCACCAACGAGGTAGATAGTAGTTCAGGACTGCTCTCTGTTCGTGGTAGGATTCACATATACCTTCCACTCAATGAATTTCAACATGAGGGATTTTGTCAAATGCCCTCTGGTATGGGTTGATATGGGGGGGTGATCTTATAGAGGTGTGTAAAATCATGAGAGGACTAGATTGGGTAGATGCACAGAGTCTCTTGCCCAGAGTAGGGGAATCAAGGACAAGAGGACATGGCTTTAAGGTGAAGGGGAAAAGATTTAATAGGAATCTGAGGAGTAACTTTTTCACACAACAGGTGGTGGATGTATGGAACAAGCTGCCAGAGGAGGTAGTTGAGGCTGGGATCATCCCAATGGTTAAGAAACAGTTAAATGGGTACATGGATAGGACAGGTTTAGAGGGGTTAGGCAGGCAGGTGTGATCAGTGTAGCTGGGACATGTTTGTCAGTGTGGGCAAGTCAGGCCTCTTAAAGGGCCTGTCCCACTTATGTGACCTTTGCAGGCACCCGTGATAGGTCGCCGAAATTTTCAACATGTTGAGAATTCAGCGTTGACCGGAAAGACACTACGACTCTCTGGAGACCTGTCACGATCATAGGAGACCTCTCATGACCATACAGGCGACCCCTGGCGACATGTCACGGGTGACCTCTCACATGACCATACAGGCGACCCCTGGCGACATGTCACGGGTGACCTCACATGACCATACAGGCGACCCCTGGCGACATGTCACGACCTCACATGACCATACAGGCGACATGTCACGGGTGACCTCTCATGACCATACAGGCGACCCCTTGGCGACATGTCACGGGTGACCTCTCATGACCATACAGGCGAGGCGACATGTCACGGGTGACCTCTCATGACCATATAGGCGACCCCTGGCGACATGTCACGGATGACCTCTCACGACCATAGGAGACATCACATGACCATACTGTATGGTCGTGACAGGTCTCCAAAGAGACATAGCATCTTTCTGGTCGCTGCTGAATTTTCAACAAGTTGAACATTTTGGCGACCTATCACGGGTGCCGGCAGTCGCCTGTAAAGGTCACTTAAGTGGGACAGGCCCTTTACATGCTGTATCACTCTAAGATACAGTGGTGGTCAATGCAGGGCCATAAGTTCAGGTGACCAATCTCACAATGGTGACCACAACTTTGTCAGTTATAGTCCAGTTTATACAGTGGATTGAATATTGAGCGGCACGGTGGCACAGAGCTAGAGTTGCTGCCTTACAGCACCAGAGACCCAGGGTCAATCCTGACTACCTGTGCTATCTGTACAGAGTTTGTACTTTCTCCCCGTGACCTACGTGAATTTTCTCCGGAAACTCCGGTTTACCTCCCACTGCAAGGACGTACAGTTTTGTAGGTTAATTGGCTTAGTAAAATGATAAATTGTTACTAGTGTGTGCAGGATAGTGTTAGCATGCGGGGATCACTGGTTGTCCCGGGCCTGATGGGCCGAAGGGCCTGTTTCCGCACCATATCTCTAAACTAAACTAAACATGGATATTTGAAGAATATTTGAAGATGATCCAAATCACCGCTAATCCATGTTCTACAGAATTGCCTCCTGACCCGCCGTAGCACTCATTGTATTTTTAGTTTAGTTTAGAGATACAGCACAGAAACAGGCCCTTTGGCCCACTGAGTCAGCACCGACCAACGATCCCCGTACATTAACACTATCCTACCCACACTTGGGACAATGTTACATTTATACCAAGCCAATGAACCTACAAACCTGTACGCCTTTGGTGTGCGGGAGGAAACCGAAGATCTCAGTGAAAACCCAGTCACGGGGAGAACGTACAAACTCTGCACAGACAGCACCAGGTCTCTGCCGGTGTAAGCGTTGTAAGGCAGCTCCTCTATTGCTGTGCCACCAGGCCGCACCTATTACTCATGTGATCAGTCCAGTGAGTGTAGAGTGTTTTACGTTCAGCCCAAGACACATCCTGTACAGAGATTGAATCTACTGAAGGAATATTATTCACTTTGAGTAGTTTTCGCAACGTTAACAGTTTTGATTGCTGATTTATCCTGTAGGCGTCACCTTGTGGGACTTGCAGACACTGCAGAGCAACCTTGACTATCGTGACCAGCCCAGCACTGAGTTTCACATCATTGCATCAGACTCCATGGAGAAGAAAGCCGCTGCCCTCGATGTGTCAGCATCACTGAAAGCGAGTTTCCTGGGTGGGTTAGTGGAGGTGAAAGGGTCGGCAAAATATCTCAGAGACACGAAGGAATCAGAGCAACAAGCACGAGTTACCCTTCAGTACAAAGCAACAACCAAGTTTGAACAACTGACGATGAGTCACTTAGGGAGACAGAATATTACCTACCCGAGTGTGTTTGATGAGGGCTCAGCCACCCATGTCATTACTGCAGTGCTGTATGGGGCCCAGGCCTTCTTTGTGTTTGACCAAATGACTTCATCAACAGAGAAGATACAGAATATCCAGGGCAACATGGAGGCAACAATTAAATGTCTCCCTATGATTGCGATCGAGGGAGAGGCCTCCCTAGAAATGACAGAAGAACACAAATCTCATACCGAGAAGTTTAGCTGCACGTTTTATGGGGACTTCTCGTTGAAGAACAATCCCACCACCTTCAAAGACGCCATCAATATCTACGCAACACTTCCACACCTCCTGGGTCCAGATGGAGAACATTCAGTGCCCATCAGAGTCTGGCTCTATCCTCTCAATAAACTTGACTCAAAAGCTGCCCAGCTGGTGAGGGAGATCAGCGTGGGACTGGTCAATCGCTGCCAGGATGTCCTAGAACAGCTCAATGAGGCTGTGATGAGGTGCAATGACCTGATGAAAGACAGTGTCGCAGTTCAGTTTCCTGAGATTATAAATATTATACTTCGATTCCAAAAGATGTGTCTGGAGTACAAATTAGGTTTCCAGGGGACTTTATGTAAAGTTTTACCGTCCATTCGGGGCGGTGGGAAGGAGGAAGTGTTGCTGGCGGACATATTGAAGAACAGGGAGCAGTCACCATTTAAACACCAAGCACTGACCACATGGCTGGGTGACAAGGCACGGGAGATGAGGGTTGTGGGACGTTACCTCAGAATATTGAAAGATATACCAGTTGTGAAATCCGAGAGTGAGTTAGATGAAATGTTTATGGATTTAGCAACAGTTTACGTGGTCTGCTATACATTTACAACATTACATCATGAGGATCTCTACCTGTCAGAGGCAAACAATTACCTCCAATCTCCCACAGCTCAGAAAATGGAGACACAACCTCCTGTTGATGGAGCCTGTACAAAACGACAAAGTGACTCCTGGTTTAACTTGCCATCTGTGTCCCAGCAGATGAGGAAGCTATCAGGATCATTCCTGGACTTCGCCACCGCCAACATAGCAGATGGGAAAATAAAATTTGCTGTTGGATCTGTGCGGGATGACAGCAACATAGGAGCGTCAATTTACCTGTATGATGGAGGATGTCTGGAGAACCAGTGCTTTGTTCCTCCGTCACAGCCCGAGATACCTACGTCTAGTAGAACAACACATGACAGTGTGACTCTGCAGTTACAGCCACCAACATTTGGTGCCGATGAGATTGTGGGCTACAAGGTAGAGTACCGTGGTAGCCAGCAGGAGGAATGGACAATTCTGGATACACCTGATCAATGCCACTCCTTCACAATACCTGGGTTAGAGCCACACCAGGAGTATCACTTCCGATACAGAGCAGTGACCAAGGTCGGGGTCAGCAAGGCTAGTGAGAGCTACAGGAGCATCACCCGGCCAGCAAGTCCACCTGGTAAACCAGTCTTCCAGGATTGTTCATCCAGCCCAACACTGCACTGGGACAGACCAGGTCAGATTGGAGCTGATGTTAATATATTTCGGTACAGAATTGAATATAGGGAAGAACCGTCAGATAATTTAAACACGAAAGGTGGATTATGGGAGGAAGTTAAGACAACAGACGCACAATGTCACTATTGTTTAGAGGGACTAAAACCCACGACCGTCTACCAAGTCCGAGTGTCTGCTGACTGTGGAGAAACAGGGTCTAGTGAAGCAAGTGAGGAGGTTTCAATAAAAACAGGAAACACACCAATCACAATAACCCGGAAACGTCGCACAGGCACTAAATTAATATCCAAAGGAAACCCTTCCATTTACAAGCTCAAACTACAGGAGGAGATAGCAGATGAATTCAAACAGCTTGTGAAATGCTCCTTCGGAAAACCCACTACAAAACATACAATGAAGACAATTATGGTTCTGGGAGCAACTGGGTCAGGAAAGACAACCCTCATCAATGGGATGATCAACTACATCTTGGGCGTGGAATGGGGAGACTACTTCAGATACAAGTTAATAGCAGAAGAGACAGGAAAATCCCAGGCTGAGAGTCAGACATCCTCCATCACTGCCTACCTGCTCCACCATCAGAAAGGATTTAACATCGATTACTCTCTGACGATCATTGACACACCAGGATTCGGTGACACCAGGGGCATCAGCCGGGATAAACAGATCACTGAGCAAATCCGTGAATTCTTCTCTTCCCCACAAGGTGTTGATCACATTGATGCCGTGTGTTTTGTTGCTCAAGCCTCCCTGGCTCGCCTGACTCACGCACAGAAATATGTCTTTGATTCGATTCTTGCTATTTTTGGCAAAGATATTGCAGAAAACATTCAGATCCTGGTGACTTTCGCAGACGGACAGCCTCCCCCCATCCTGGGTGCCCTGAAATTAGCTGAGGTACCGTGTCCCATAGACACAACGGGTCTGCCAGTACACTTCAAGTTTAACAATTCAGCTATTTTTGCCCAGCGTCCAATCTCAGGGGGAGAGAACGATGATAACTTTGATGCAATGTTTTGGAAGATGGGAGCAAACAGTATGAAGAAATTCTTTACAGCTCTGAACACAATGGAAACCAAAAGTTTGAGTTTAACCAGAGAGGTTCTGAAGGAACGTAAGCAGCTGGAAGTTGCAGTGGTGGGATTGCAGACGCAGATCCGAGTTGGTCTCGCCAAACTGGAAGAACTCAGGAAAACAGAACAAGCTCTGAACCAACACCAAACCGAGCTGGATGCAAATAAAAACTTTGACTATGAGATTGAAGTTACACATCCAGTAAAGGAGGATATTAGTGGGACTGGTAATTATATAACCAACTGTCAGAAATGTTTCTTTACCTGCCACTTTCCCTGCGGCATTCCTAACGATGATGATAAACGTGATTGTTGTGCAATGGACAGACAAGGGAACTGTACGGTCTGTCCACTAAAGTGCATCTGGAATGTTCACTTCAACCAAAAGTACAAGTTTGATTATGTAACGAAAAAGGAGAAGAGGACATACAGTGAGCTGAAACAAAAGTACGAGAATGCCTATGGTGAAAAGATGACCCAGCAGAATGTTATGGAATCACTTAAGCGGGAGTTTGCCGATGTGGAGTACACAGTTCTGGCGCTGATTGATCAATTATCTGGCAGCATTAGACGACTTGAAGAAATAGCTCTGAGGCCAAACCCATTATCCACCCCAGCTTACATTGACCTCATGATTCAGTCTGAGAAAGAAGAGGCGAAGCCCGGGTTCATGGAGCGAATTCAGACACTGGGGGAAGTAAAGGAACAGGCATTGTTAATACAAAAGGTAGCAAATAATGAGAATCTGTTACCAGGGGAGTCGAAGGGAGGTCCAATGGTTGGGAAAAATGCTGGAAAAAACACTGGAATAGTTTCTATTGTGAAAAATTGGTTCACATTCAAATAGTAAATGATAACCATTCCAACTGTTCCCAATAGAGGGAGCAAATGTTTCACTCAACCCTGAAATAATCCATTCTTCTAATCCCTCTCCTTCTCCTGCCTCACCTTCCCACAGCCTTTCACACCACACCTTGCTTCTTCAATGCTGCCCCATCATCACCCGCTAGCTGCCACACCCTTCACCCTGCTACTCATCCAAGTACCACATCAGTACCTCATGAAAGCCTGAAGAATCTATCCACGACCCTTCCTGTTCCATGTTCATGTTCCCGCGCGGAGAGCTCACCTAAATCCCGGCGCCCAATTCTTCACTAGATGGGCTGCCCCCTGCACTAGATCATAACCTTCTTCCCCAAACCCCGCTCTGTCCGTGAGGTCAGACGGCACATTTCCCATCGAGCTTCGGAGGAGGGGAAGCTTTCTGTCAGCTCTGTCCCTCCCTGGTCATCGTCAGAGTCCGAGTCACGGGCTGGTGGGGGGTAAAGTAGTCATAGACAATGTCATGGAAACTGTTCTACCCCCCCCACCCCCAGCCTCAGGACAAGATACAGAGTGCACATCAAACTCAGCAGGACTCAATCTCTGTCGCCACTGAAACAGCGACACACACACAGGAACTCCTCCAGCTCACAGGCTCGTTGAGAAATTGGTCTCATCAAGAGCACGAGAAGGACCAAATGAAATGGAGCATCACATCAGAGAACAACGTGTGCTCACCTCTCAGGGATCAGTACCTTCCATGTCCTGGACCCCATCACCCAATGGACAATGGACCTTCTCCATGAAGAAGGAGCCTCAGGCCAAAGCCAACCAAATACCCCCACCTGCACACAAAACCATCTGTAAGAGGGACCACAGGGCACCAGACATCTGGGAACTAGAGCTGGGAGATAGCTGCTCAGTATCGCCGTCATTGGAATGTGATCCAGTGCAGATTCCATGGTGATGTTTACAGGGAGATGTGGAACTGGTTAAAGGCAAATATTAGTTGAGCGAGCTAGACTGCCTTCCACAGACACGATGGACTGAATGGTCTTCTGCCGTGCTGTGACTATCCCAGATTGCACCAGACCCGTTCTCCAGCTTGACCTTCACCTTGATGTGAGCTTATGTTCCATGTTTATTATATTACCAAGGTCTTGTTCTACCTTCGAGACCGTGGATAAAAGCATCGGTGAAATTCAGGTATAGGGTAACGAGTGAGGATGGGGAGGGACATCTGAGCCCCCTTGTGAACAGGCTCAGAGTCCCTCTTGCACTCAGGGACAGGGTACAAGCTTACTTTCCCCGCTGCCTAATGCACATCCTGCCCATCGATTCGCCAGCAACTGAGGCAGAGTTTCAGTGTCCCAGCTGGTAACGGGACTGAGTCACCACATTGACTCCTTCCTGCCCTGTTGTGGCACATGCCTAGCCTGCAAGTCCTGCATATCGGAATGGAGTTCCTCCTAGTCCCGATGGCACTTCATACATTTTGCAAGTCACGGCCTTGTTTGTCCTCCCAAATCATATCTCATATCGGCAGTGACTCCCACCTGCCATCCCTCTGTCCATTTCACCAAATTAACAATGTATCAAGTAGCCTCAGACTAGACTGCTTATGACTGACATCAATTTACATGTCATCTTCAAACTTACTAATCAGACTTCTGTGTTGAGATAAAAAATCATTCTTCTTTTCAACTGTCAGGCCCCATCACCAGCCTCTCTGACACAACATTGGTCATGATCATAAATCCTCCACATCACGCTCTGAATCCTATTAACAAGCCCATTATGGATCCAATTTCTTCTAGATCCCAAAAGCTCGAACCTCCGTGACAAGTTTCCCTTGTATGCCCTGTCAAAGGCTACATTACCCTCAATGCCCTAGTCAATACATTCTATTGCCTCTTCAAACAAATAATCAGATTGATCAAGTAGGATCTCTTCTTAACAAAGTTCTTCTGTCTGTGCAAGTGCACATCCACCCTGTTCCACAGCTTTTCCTCTCCTCTATGACTGATAGTAGATTCAGTGCTGTAATTACCTAGTTTATTCCCACTGCCCTCCTTGAATAAAGACACCACATTTCCACTCTTCAGCCTTCGTGTACTTTAGAGACAACAGCAGGAATCCTTGCACAGCTCAAAGCAATCACATCCCCTTCCTCTCGTAGCAGCCTTGGGTATATCCATCTTAAATCCTTCCAAGTTATCTAATATTTCCTTCTTAATGATAACATGTTTTAAGGTTTCACCGACTGCAATGTCGCTCCATTCCGTGAATACAGAGGTGAGGAGAATTATTCATTTCAAATTCCATCCACATCCTATGGTTTCAATGGGTCCGATGCATTTGCTGGATACATTTAAAATGCTTTGGTCTTATTCTTAAACATGTCTGCAATGATACGTTGTGCCCCCATTTGCTTAATAAGCATTTTTTACTTATTACGTCTAGTACTCATTTTTTATTCCATATTCTCCCTTTTCTTCATTCCTTGACAACTTTTATCTTCCAAAAGCAATAGGATAAATGTATTTTCCAAAAGCAATAGGATAGTTTTTTTAAAGAACAAAGTGCCGGGGTAATCCAGCTGTTCAAGTAGCATCTCTGGAAGACATGTCCCACTGAGATGCTGTTTGACCTGCTCAGTTACTCCAGCAGTTATTGTTCGACTCATTATCCTTTCATCAGCTATGTGTAATTTTTCAATGGACCATTGATCTAACGTTGATGCTACTGCATATTCAAGAATGTATACCTGGTAGACATTGCATTGTAATGAATATATGGCTCAATGCTAATAATGCTATTGTTTTAATTAACAATTATAGATGCGCTGGGTTTGATTAATGTGTACCGACTTTGATGATTCGTTGGGAAGTTAGGTTCTTGTTCTGGGACAAATGAGTAGGCTCATCAGAAGCTACAAATCAACACACCCTATTGAGTATTGATCCGGATATCTGACCACTGGGAGACAGAACAAAGTAAGTGTATCCATCAGGGAATACCACTAAGGGAAAGGTGATGAGGAAACGGAGACAGAAAGAGTGACAACAGAAGGAGAAAAAGTTGATGGTGAAATGAAGAAGGGTAAGCGACTCTACAGTAGAGGATATTAAGACAGGAATAGAGGGAAAGGAGTCAGAGAGAGAGAGACGTCGGAACCACATGTGTCAGGGAATGGGAGATACATTAGGGAAAGAGGGAAGTGTTGGTGAGGAGGAAAGACAATGGAGAGAGACAACGAGAGGGTGAGAGGTGACAGGAAGGAGGCAGAGCCACCAGGGAGAGAGGAATGCGATGGTGATGAAAAGAAGTGAGCAGAGTAAAAATAAGAGAGAGGTAATGGAGAGGAGCAGAAAAAGTGGTAGAGAGATCACGGGGGGTGGGGTAGAGGTGATCGAGAGAGACGGGGATGTGGTGACGTTAACAGAGGAGGAGAGAGGCAACTTGAAGTGGGGCAATGGAAGGGCCAACAGAGAATGGGGCAATGGGATATGTGACAGAGAGTGGGGCAATGGGAGAGGTGACACAGTGGGGCAATGGGAGAGGTGACACAGTGGGGCAATGGGAGAGGTGACACAGTGGGGCAATGGGAGAGGTGACACAGTGGGGCAATTGGAGAGGTGACACAGTGGGGCAATGGGAGAGGTGACCCAGTGGGGCAATGGGAGAGGTGACACAGTGGGGCAATGGGAGAGGTGACACAGTGGGGCAATGGGAGAGGTGACACAGTGGGGGCAATGGGAGAGGTGACACAGTGGGGCAATGGGAGAGGTGACACAGTGGGGCAATGGGAGAGGTGACACAGTGGGGCAATGGGAGAGGTGACACAGTGGGGCAATGGGAGAGGTGACACAGTGGGGCAATGGGAGAGGTGCCCGATGGAGTCAAAAGAGGGAAACAGAAGATGTAATACAGACCCGAACTACACATCTCTTCCAGAACCAAGTAATCTCTTCCCCTGCTTTACTTTGTAGATGTGCAGTAATCAAATAATAAATGATTCATAAAATGAAATAAAATGCTTGACGCCCTTAATACCAGTGTCTGGTTGTTGTTTCCTCTCCACCAGCAAAATAAATCATGTGATTTCTCTGAAATAATACATTAAATGAAAATTTGAAAATTATGGTGAAAATTGTTGTAAATTGAGCAGCCCCACGATGGTGAGTAGTCCGCAGCTCCGCAGTCTCCCGAGCCCCCGGGTCGTTCAGGTTGGAGGCCGCTCCACGGTGCTAGGCCCCAACCACAACGGAGACCCGGCAGGGAAAAGGTCGGGTCTCCCGGACAGGGAAGAGATTATAAACGGTTTCCCTCTCCCCCCCCCACCGCCCCCCACATATACACATTTAAAAACACTATTAAAAAACACCAAACACTACATTTAACTAGACAAAAAATTAAAAAAAGCCAGACAGGCTGTAGGAGCCGCTGCAACGGGTGAGTTGTGCCGCCTACACACCTACAGATTTGTTGCATAATTAGCTTGGTATAAATGTAAATGCAAATTGTCCCTAAGTGTGTGTAGGATAGAGTTAATGTGCGGGGATCGCTGGTTGGTGGGCCAAGGGGCCCATTTCCCGTGCTGTACCTCTAAACTCAACATCTTCCCCGTACACTTTATGGAGCCCAGAATAAGGCACAATACCGCCAGCTGACCTGGGACAGCATGTTTCTACCTTTGTTAATCGGTTAATGAAGCCCCCAATTTATTTTTTGTTAATTCATCTTGCATCCTTTAGCCTTTCTCAATCCTTGCATTTCCCTTTTCTAATTCCAGCCCAATAAGGGAAAACAAAACACAAGGATACAACTAAATGAAGTGTAGCCCCAGTTAGAAGCTACACATCTCTTGCAGAACCAAGTAATCTCTTTCCCTGCTTTATTTTGTACGTGTTCAGTAATCAAACAAATAAATGCTTCATACAATGAAATAAAATGTTTACAGGCCTCAATACCACTGTCTGGTTGTTAGTCCCTCTATGCAAGAGAAAATATCACGTGATTTCTCAGAACATTCTAATCAAAATTGCTGTAAATAGTGCAGTCACAGTAATCTCCAGAGGAAACACAGTGTGGTGAAATAGGCAGATAATTACAATGATAGAAACATAGAAAATAGGTGCAGGAGGAGGCCACTTGGCCCTACGAGCCAGCACCGCCATTCATTGTGATCATGGCTGATCTTCCCCATTCAATAACCCGTGCCTGCCTTCTCCCCATATCCCTTGATTCAACTTGCCCCTAGAGCTCAATCTAACTCTCTCTTAAATCCATCCAGTGATTTGGCCTCCACTGCCCTCTGTGGCAGGGAATTCCACAAGTTCACAACTCTCTGGGTGAAAAAGTTTTTTCTCACCTCAGTCTTAAATGGCCTCCCCTTTATTCTAAGACTGTGACCCCTGATTCTGGGATCGCCCAACATTGGGAACATTTTCCTGTATATATCTTGTCCAGTCCTTTTAGAATTTTATATGTTTCTATAAGATATCCCCTCATCCTTCTAAACTCCAGTGAATACAAGCCTAGAATCAAGTCCGATCCAGAATCAAGTCCGATCCAGCTCAAAGGAACAGGGTTGATTCCAATAGCTGATAATCTATGCAACAGAAACAAGGAACTGCAGATGATGGTCTACAGAAAAGGACTAAGTGATGTAGTAACCCAGCGGGTCAGGCAGCATCTCTGGAGAACATAGATAGGTGATGTTTGAGCTCAGAACCCTTCTTCAGTAACCCAGCTACTGGAATTGGGGCTCAACACCTCCCTGTGTGCCTGGGTCCTGGACTTTCTCACCGCCAGGCCCCAGGTAGTCAAGATGGGAGGGAATACATCGAAGTCCCTCACCCTGAGCACAGGATCGCCCCAGGGTTGCGTCCTCAGCCCCCTATTGTACTCTCTGTACACACATGACTGTGTGGCTAGGTTCAGCTCCAATTCAATAATTAAGTTTGCTGATGACACTGTGGTGGTGGGCCTGATCTCAGACAATGATGAGAGGGCCTACCGGGAGGAGGTGGCTGATCTAGCACTCTGGTGCCAGGAGAACAGCCTCCTCTTGAACATCAAAAAAACGAAGGAGCTGATCATGGACTTTAGGAGGGCACATCATCCGAGGACGTACACTCCATTGAGTATAAATGGGGATCCTGTGGATAGGGTGAACTGTTTTAAATATCTGGGAGTCCACATCTCTGAGGATATGACATGGTCATCACACGCCTCAGCACTGGTGAGTAAGGCAAGGCAGCGCCTTTACCACCTCAGGCAATTGCGGAAATTCAGAGTGTCTCCGAGGATCCTCCAGTGCTTCTACGCAGCAGCGGTGGAAAGCATCTTGTCCGGGAACATTACAATCTGGTTCGGGAATTGCTCTGCCAAGGACAAGAAGGCTCTGTTCCAGCCGCTACGGTCAGGCAAACGCCTCCGTTGCCACGCAGTGAGAACGGAGAGGTTGAGAAGGAGTTTCTTCCCAGAGGCAATTCGGACTGTAAACGCCTTTCTCACCAGGGACTAACTGTACAGAACGTTTTTCCTTCTATTATTTATTACGTAAAATAATATGTGTGATTGTGTTTAGAATTTGTTTGGTTGTATTGTTGTTCCGCGAGCATTGCCACTTTCATTTCACTGCACATCTCGTATGTGTATGTGACAAATAAACTTGACTTGACTTGACTTTAAAGTCACGATGTTTATGCTTAGGAAAGAACTGCAGGTGCTGGCCTACACCATAGATAGACACAAAATGCTGGACTAACTCCACTGGTCAGGCAGTATCTCTGGAGAATAGGTGACGTTTCGGCTTGAGACCCTTCTTTAGCCTGGGAGTCAAGGGAGAGGGAAACTTGAGATATGAAAAGATACAAAGGCATGAAAAAGACAAATCAATCCCAGCAATGATGATCGAGAAAAGGTGGAGCCCACAATGGTCCATTGTTGGCGGCGGAGAAGGTAATAACGAGTTATACAAGCAGTGAAACTCATCAGGACGATAGTGAAACTAGAATAACGACTAGGGTGGAATGGGACGACGAGAGAGGGAATGCAAGGGCTACTTGAAGTGAGAGAATTCAACGTTCATACCATAAGCTGCCAAAGTGAAATATGAGGTGCTGTTCCTCCAATTTGCATGTGGCCTACCTGTGACAGTGGAGGAGGACCAGGACGGAAAGATCAGCATCTCTCGATCGCTGAACATTTTAACTCCCCTTCCCATTCTCATACTGACCTTTCTGTTGTGGGCCTCCTCCGGTAACGGTCCTGTTTCCTGCTGCTGTTGGTCCCTGTTCGGATCGCCATCGGTCCCGGAGAGGTCAGTGTCCCCGCTCCCGTTCATCTCCATCCTCAGAGACCACACTGGAAGCTTGGGCACCCGCTCAGACATGTTTGGTGACGTGAAGGGGCGGCCATGTTGAGAGAGGGTAGAGTTGTGGACAGTGTGAGTGAGGGGGGCAGATGGAGGGGCCACGTTACTTACCGGCGGCGACGCTTCTTCACACTCAATGACGTCGGTGAGCGGCCGCGCGGGAGCGGTGACCGTTGGCCACTTGCAGCTCGCGGCGCGGCCGTTGCAGCCCCGCCCATCACGTGACGTGGGTGGGACCGAGCGGCCGTTGCTGTTCCCGCCCATCACATGACGTGGGTTGGTTGGTCGGAGCGACCCCGTTGCTGTTCCCCCGTCACGTGGCGAGCGGGAGGAAGGGGGTGTGCCATCTGGTCCTAGACTCTTTCACCAATGGAAACATTCTCTCCACATCCACTATCCAGGCCTTTCTCTATTTGGTAAGCAAGACACAACATGTCTGAGCGGATACCCAAGCTTCCAGTGTGGGCTGTGAGGATCGAGGTAAACGGGACTGCCATCGGTCCTGGAGAGGTCAGTGTCCTCACTCCCGTTTAACTCGATCCTCACAGCCCACACTGGAAGCTTGGGTATCCATTGGTGAAAGAGTCTAGGACCAGATGGCACACCCCCTTCCTCCCGCTCGCCACGTGACGGGGGTACAGCAACGGAGGTCGCTCCGACCAACCAACCCACGCCACGTGATGGGCGGGAACAGCAACGGCCGCTCCGTCCCACCCACGTCACGTGATGGGCGGGGCTGCAACGGCCGCGCCGCGAGCTGCAAGTGGCCAACGGTCACCGCTCCCGCGCGGCCGCTCACCGACGTCATTGAGTGTGAAGAAGCGTCGCCGCCGGTAAGTAACGTGGCCCCTCCATCTGCCCCCCTCACTCACTCACACTGTCCACAACTCTACCCTCTCTCAACATGGCCGCCCCTTCACGTCACCAAACATGTCTGAGCGGGTGCCCAAGCTTCCAGTGTGGTCTCTGAGGATGGAGATGAAAGGGAGCGGGGACACTGACCTCTCCGGGACCGATGGCGATCCGAACAGGGACCAACAGCAGCAGGAAACAGGACCGTTACTGGAGGAGGCCCAGAACAGAAAGGTCAGTATGAGAATGGGAAGGGGAGTTAAAATGTTTGGCGATCGGGAGATACTGATCTTTCCGTCCTGGTCCTCCTCCACTGTCACAGGTAGGCCACATGCAAATTGGAGGAACAGCACCTCATATTTCACTTTGGCAGCTTACGGTATGAACGTTGAATTCTCTCACTTCAAGTAGCCCTTGCATTCCCTCTCTCACCGTCCCATTTCACCCTAGTCGTTATTCTAGTTTCACTGTATAACTCGTTATCATGGACCATTGTGGGCTCCACCTTTCCTCGATCATCATTGCTGGCTTTGATTTGTGCTTTTCACAGGGCTGCCAACATTGGGTCAGAGTTGGGAGTGAGAAATTACGAGTGACCAAGCCCGAGGGAGCATAGGGGGGGGGGGGGGGGGGGGGGGGGGGGGGGGGGGGGAGGAGGAGGGAGGGTGTCCCCCTCCCATTGGTACGGCTTTTGCATTTTTCAGCTTGAAATTGTGCAATATGTGCATACTGTAACAAGTATTTAACTTACACTTGAATGCAATATATATGCTTTAAATTGGATTGGAGCGTTTTTGAAAGGGGGGAGGCTGTGCGATCACTGATCACTGGCCTTGGGGGTACCCAGTGAGGGAGTGGAGCAACTGAGTGGGGAGAGGGTGTGGAAGAAGGGGGTCCCCCCTCCCAGGGTAGGAACTTTTTGAAATTTGATGTATTAAAATCATGTTTTAGTGCACTGTAGAAGTATGATTTCAATGTTTTTTGTATGAAATATTTTTAAGAGGTAACTTTTTAAGGGGTAACTTTATCCACACAAAGGGTGATGGGTGTATGGAACAAGCTGCCAGAGGAGGTAGTTGAGGCAGGGATCATCCCAACATTTAAGAAAAAGTTAGACTGATACATGGATAGGACAGGTTTGGAGGTATGGACCAAAAGCAGGTAGCGCAGCTGGGACATGTTGGCGGGTGTGGGCAAGTTGCGCCGAAGGGCCTGTTTTCACACTGTATCACTCTATGACTACATTATACCTCCACCATGCATGAATGCTTCAAAATCAAGTGATCGAGTTTTATTGCCATATACTCAAGCATAGAAACATAGAAAATAGGTGCAGGAATAGGTCATTTGGCCCTTCGAGCCAGCACTGCCCTTCAATATGATCATGGCTATTCATCTAAAATCAGGACCTCTTTCCTGTTTTTCCCCCATATCCCTTGATGTCGTTAGCCCCAAGAACTAAATGTAACTCTTGAAAAACATCCAGTGAATTGGCCTCCACTGCCTTCTGTGACAGAGAATTCCACAGATTCACAACTCTCTGTGAAGAAAGTTTGTCCTCATCTCAATTCTAACTGTCCCCCCCCCCCCCCCCTTTATTCTTAAACTGTGACCCCTGGTTCCGAACTCCCCCAACATCGGGAATATTTACAGTAAGTGAAAATCCAGCAGGCAAGCTTTCTCCAACCACCCCCATTTGAAGTCCACTATCTTCCACCGTTTCTATCCAGTGCTTGGTACTTACTTCCAGCAGCCACTGGCATCTGCGATGTTAATTCAGTGCTGCCGCTGTTGAAGCTCTGGTCGGTCAGGCGGCGACAATCCAGTTGGTAGGCCACTGGGGGGGGGGGCGAAGATGCGACTCGGAGATGGTTGCATCCTCGCCTGGAAGTGTCTGAGAAATGGTTCCCCCTTTACCCTGCCCCCTCCCCCATGTAAAAAGACTAAGAAACCTCCAAACATACTTTTAAACAAACTAAAAATAACACAAAGATTTAAAAAAAACAGACAAACTGTAGGCAGAGGCTGCCTTCAAACGCCTCGCCCGAGTGGATCTGAGATCTGAGAAAAGAGGTGATGAGAGTGGGTAACCTGTGGAACTCATTGCCACAGAGGGCTGTGGAGACCAAGTCAGTGGATAGTTTTAAAGCAGAGACAGACACATTCTTGATTAGAACGGGTGTCAAGGGTTATGGGGAGAAGGCAGGATTTCGGAGGCAGAGATCAGCTATGAATGAATGGCGGAGTGGACTCGATGGGCTGAATGGCCTAATTCTACTCTTACAACTTGTGAACTTCCCTCCCTCCCTCCAACTTTGAAGTGAGTCTTCAACAAATCAACAAAGTGCAGGAAGAACGCAGCGGGGCAGGCAGCATCTGCGGAGGCAAAAAGGACGGTGAGAATTTAATTTTGTTCCCATTTGGGACGTATTGACAATAAAACACTCTTGACGGCCGACATTTTGGGTTGCGACCCTTCTTCAGACCGATAGAAAAGCATGGAGAAAGGTCTCCACCCAAAACATCATCTGTCCGATTCCCTCCACAGATGCTAGCTGACCCGCTGAGTTCCTCCAGCACTTTGTGTTCAGCACAAGATTCCAGCATCTGCAGTTTCGGGCTGAGGCGCTACAGGGCGCTGGTCAGGCTGCATTTGGAGCATTGTGAGCAGTTTTAGGACCCATATCTGAGGAAGGATGTGCTGGTGCTGGAGAGGGTCCAGAGGAGGTTTACGAGAATGATCCCAGGAATGATTGGGCTAACATATGATGAGCGTGTGACAGCACTGGGCCTGTACTCGCTGGAGTTTAGAAGGATGAGGAGAAACCTCATTGAAACTTACTGAACAGCGAAAGGCTTGGAGAAAGTGGATGTGGAGATGTAATTTCCACTAGTGGGGGAGTCATAGCAGAATTAAAGGACCTTCATTTAGGAAGGATATGAGGAGGAATTTCTTTAGTCTGAGGGTGGTGAATTCATTGGCACAGAAGGCTGTGGAGGCCAAGTCAATGGATATATTTAAGGTGGAGATAGATAGATTCTTGATTGATCAGGGTGTCAGGGGTTATGGGGAGAAGGCAGGAGAATGGGGTTAAGAGGGAGAGATTGAATGGCGGAATAGACATGATGGGCTGAATGGCCTCATTCTGCTTCTAGAACTTCTGTAAGCCCCCTCTCTGTGTGTTCGAGGGACATTGTAAATGGAAATTAATGCCGTGTTGATGCAATGCTAATGGGTTGACATAACCTGTACTCCAATTAGTGATGGAGGGATATTCTGGATGACTGAACTGATTGAAAGATACAGCATGGAAACAGGTCCTTCGGCCCACCGAGTTCGTGCCGACTATCGATCACCCGTTCACATACAAGTTCTACGTTATCCCACTTTCCCATCCACTCCTTACCCACTAGGGGGCAATTTACAGAGGGCCGATTAACCTACAAACCCACATTTCTTTGGGATGTGGGGGGAAACTGGAGCACCCTGAGGAAACCCACGTGGTCAAAGGGAGAACATACAAACACCACACAGACAGCGGCCGAGGTCAGGATTGAACCCGCAACTCTAATAGTGTTACCGCTGGGTGTATTGAAGGTTCACTGTGATGCCCTTGTAAGAGTGTGTCCTCCATGAGTATTGCTCTCCGTCAGCCTGCCCTGGGTCCTCCGAGCCTCTTTCTCTCTCTCCCCATCTCTCCCTCTCTCTCTTTTTCCCCACTCCTTTCCCCCTCATTGTAACATCCACGTGATGTAGAAGCACTCCTCAAGAGATGGAAGAGTATTGTTTGTATTTACTTATTAGTTTAGTTTAGAGCACATCGGCCCACCGAATTCACCCCGACCAGTGTGCCCCGGACACGTGTACCAATTAAGATATAGTGAAACTCGATACAGCCATACTAAAAAAAGCAACAAGATACACACCTACATCAAAGTTAACATAAACCACAGTGGATTCCACATTCCTCACTGTGATGGAAGGCAAAAAAAGTCCAAACTTCTTCCTCTTTATTCTCCCTCAGTCGGGGTAGTTGAACCATTTGCAATTGGAGCGATTGTAGCTCACGCTGCCGCCGATCAAAGCCACCGCGTCCGTGCGGTCGATGCTCCTGCGGCTTGGTTCCCGAATTCGGTCTCTGATCAGAGACTGTGGGCTCCGTTATGTTACGTCCGCAAACACCCACGGTTGGAGCTCCGAGGTCGATCCCTGGTAAAGGGATTGCCAGCTCCGCAAAGTAAAATCCCGAAGGCGACCGCGATTGGAGCTCTCAAAATCGATCCGCAGGAAGAGGCCGCCAGCTCCTCGATACGGGAATAATTGCACATCCATCGAGGTAAGAGAAAATCCCACAACCCCCACTTAAAAACAAAGCTAAAGAACACTAAAACATACATTTAACACAAACCAAAAAACAACCAGAAGGAAAAGGACAGACAGACTGTTGGCGAGGCAGCCATTGCGGCACCGTCTTCATCAGTCAGGACATTGAGTACACAAGTTGGGACGTGATGTTACAAGGTGTTTGTAAGGCCACATTTGGAGTACATTTTTTCAGTTTTAGTTACCCTGCTAGGGGAAGGATGTCATAACGCTAGAAAAAGTGTGGAGAAGATTTAAGAGGATGTTGCCAGGAATTGAGGCCCTAAGCTATACTTACGACTACGACCATCAGGGCAGTTCCGCTGACAGTCTGTTCATTTTTTCATTTATTAAAATGTTTTATTGTTCGTTAAAAGTTTGTTTTAATGTTCTCTGGTTTGCTTTATGTGAGGGGAGGGGATCAGGGGAAACGTTTTTTCAGGTTCTTACCTTGGCGGAGATGCAATTATTTTCTGGATCGCATTCTCCAGTCGCTCTGCGGCCTGCCATCGATGGAGCTGGAGGCCTCCGCGGATTGTCGTGAGCCCCACCGTGGGGCACGGACTTAACATCGGAGCTGATCCCTTGCCTGGGATTGCTCCAACCGCAGCCTGCGGACTTACCATCAAAAGCTCTCAGACTCGGGAGAGGCTGAGTTGGGAGCTCCAACGTCATGGAAGGTTTGACCAGCCCCGACGCGAGGTTCGTTCGCCCGGCGCGGTGGAGCTGACATCCCCCTGATGCAGGAGCTGATCGCCTCGACGCGGATGGCCAAAACGCCGCCGGCTACGGGTGTCAAGATCGTCCCATCAACGGAGGGCTCGAGGCCCCCGACCGCGGGAGAACAAAGGGAAGAGACTTGAACTTTATTTTGCCTTGCATCACAGTAAGGAATGTGTAGGAGGCACTGTGATGGACATGTTCATGTTAAAACATTGCTTTTTATTTGCATGACTGACTTGGCAAATGAAATTCCTCGTATGTTGCAAAACATACTTGGCAAATAAAGTACTATTGTGGCGGCTCCGAAGGGTCGGGCCATCCGAACTGTCAAACCCCTCGGAACGGGAATGGTTCAGTCCAGAGGCGGCCCTTAACCAGAGGGTTTAAAGGCAAGGGTTTGGGTGCCATCTCTCTCTCGTGGACTTCCCTACAACCGGGAGGAACACAAATAAAGGTGCCTCTCGAAATACCTGACTCCTCTCTTTTGTTTTGAGACCTACGCACCACATTGGTGACCCTGACACTCCATTGTCATCATGATGGAGAAAACCGCCCATCCTACCACCTCACAGGCCGGCCAGGCCCTGTCTCTGGATGCGGTCTCTGTTAAATTGCCCACCTTCTGGACCACCCGGCCGCACATCTGGTTCCAGCAGGCGGAGGCCCAGTTCAACCTGCGGGGCATCACAGACGATGCCACCCGCTTCTTTACCTGGTGGGGGCCCTCGACCAGGACACGACTGAAGAGTTCATGGACTTCCTCGCAGCCCCCCCGGCCACCGATAAATTCCTCGGCCTTAAGGAGCTCCTGCTCCAGATTTATGGACTCAGCAGGATGCAGCGTGCTGCCAGGCTCCTTCATATGGAGGGCCTAGACGACCGACGGCCATCAAACCTCCTAAAGGAGATGGTTGCTATCCTGGATGGGCACACGCCGTGCCTGCTGTTTGAGTAAACTTACCTCCATCTGCTGCCGGTCTACATCCTCTTCAGCTCACGGACGCCTCCTTCGCCAACATCAGGGCCCTCGGGAGGCGCGCTGACGCGCATGGATGGCGTGCCCTGATAACGTCAACACGCTGGCCATCGGCAGCAGGCGCGCCGATGACGTCACCCCGGCAGCTCCCGATTTCATCCGGTGGGGCGGGAGAGTTATGGAAGGAGTGACAGCTCGATCCCGGAGGCCTGTGAGATCGCCCCCCTCGGCCGTGTCGGGTACTGCACCTGCAGTCCAGCAGCAGCGAGCTCCAAGTGCCACCAACAGGAGGCGCTGGAGCTACTACCATCAGCACTGGGATGCTGCAGCACGGCAATGCATCCAGCCGTGCATGTTCCCGGGAAATGCCTGGGCAGGCTGTCAATAGTCCTCGCGGCGGCCGGCCAGATTCACCGCCTCTTCGCCTGGGATCAGCGCTCCGGGACCCACTTCCTCGTCGATACGGGGCGCAGGTGAGCGTCCTGCCCCCTTCGCTGGCCGGCATTCATTCCGGTAAGCGGGGGCCCGTCCTCACCACAGCGAATGGCTGCCCCATCCGCACGTATGGTCTCGATCGTGTTCGGCTCCTGCCATTTCTCGTGGCGGTTTACCATTGCTGATGTCTCCCAGCCGTTGCTCGGGGCCAACTTCCTCCGAGCGCATTCCCTCCTGGTGGACGTCAGGCGTCAGCGCTTCGTCAACGCCGCCACGATGGAGCCGATCATGTTTCGTTTTGATCAGCCGGTGGGACGCCCCCGTTCGTCCGTGGATTCCCACTTCGCTCGGATCTTAGCCGCGTTCCCGGATATCCTGACCCCGCAGTTTCGGTCATCGACCCCCAGTCACGGAGTGGTACATTTAATACAGACTACTGGCCCACCTATCCACGCACGAGCACGCCGACTGCCGCCGGATAAACTGCGTTGGCACGGCGGGAATTCCGCACGATGGAGTCCTTGGGGATCGTCCGCCCTTCAAGCAGCCCATGGACGTCCCCACTCCACATGGTCCCTAAGGCAAGCGGGGGCTGGCGACCTTGCGGGGATTACCGGCGGCTGAATTCCGCAACAACTGTGGATCGATACCCCATACCCCACATCCAGGACTTCACCGCCCATTTGGCTGGGGCTTTCTCCAAAGTGGATCTGGTACGGGGTTATGACCAGATCCCGGTCCACCGGGTTGGTGTAACCAAGACGGCGATCATCACGCCGTTCGGCCTGTGTGAATTCACGCGGATGCCGTTCAACCTCAAGAACCTCAAGCAGGCTTACCAATGCTTGATGGACGGGGTGTGTCACGACCTCGAGTTTGTGTTTGTTTACCTAGACGACATCCTGGTGGCCAGCCGCTCGCAGCAGGAGCACTGCGCCCACCTCCGGCAGCTCTTGTCAGCGGCTCAGCGAGCACGGCTTGGCTATCAACCTCGCCAAGTGCCGTTTTGGGGTAACGGAGATTGACTTCCTCGGCCACCGCATGACTTCGCAAGGCGCGGTTCCCCTGCCGGACAGGGTCAACACCATCTGTCGGTTTCCCCGCCCACACACGGTGCGCGGCCTGCAGGAGTTTGTTGGGATGGTGGCATTTTATCATTGTTTTGTGCCATCCGCGGCCCACATTATGCGGCCGCTGTATCAACTTCTGGCGGGAGCATAAGAACGTCGAGTTTCTTAAATGTTGGGATAGCCCTGCCTCAACTACCTCATCTGGCTGCTTGTTCCATACACTCACCACCCTTTGCGTGAAAAAGTTACCCCTCAGATTCCTATGAAATATTTTCCCCTTCACCTTAAATCTGTCCTCTAGTCCTCGATTCACCTACTCTGGGCACGAGATTCAGTGCATTGAAATGTATATTTTAAATGCATTTTAGATTTCTCGAAAGTCTTACTTTTAATAAAGTAACGTTTCCACAAACATATACCCCCACTGTAAAATGAAGAAATGTTATGATTATTCTTGTCCCTTTTTCCAAATATAAAAATCGCTTGAAATTTTAACATATGTAAAAGTTTTTTTTGTCAAATTTTCTGTACAGTGGAAGGCACTGGCATCGTTCCGTGTATCCCCCCACTTTTTGAGGTGGGGGATGGCCTGTATCATTATCCCCTGGTTTTTGGAGGTCGAACAATAACAATAATAATAATCACCTGCTCCTATCTCTCATGTGGGCCCTACATTATCTTAAAAATACTTCAAACAAAAAACATTGAAACCATACTTCTACAATGCAGTAAAACATGATTTTAATACATCAAATTTCAAAAAGTCCCCACTGTGGGAGGGGGACGCTCCATTCCCTCGCAGGGTACCCCCAAGGCCAATGATTAGTGATGCTCAGCACCCCCACTTTCAAAAACGCTCCGCGGCCCCTGATAATGAGTGGATACATTTCCTTCCTATTCCAAGTGCTTCTCCAGCCCAGAAGAGATGACCTTAAATAAAACACAAAGTGCTGGAATAACTCAGCGGGTCAGGCAGCTGGTCTGGAGGACATGGATAGACTATGTTTCGGGTCACCATCCTTCTTTGGCTGTTGCCTGATCCGCTGAGTTACTACATCACATTGTGTTTTGCTCATGATACCGGCATCTGTTTATTTTTTTCTCCAGAAATATCCTTAATTGTAGCACGGGGCAGGAGCTCCCTGTCTCTGCTACAGAGAGCAGCATCTGTTCACCTCGATCATGCCACCCTCTGTGGCTACTGCATTACTCTTTTCGCCCTGTACTTGAATGGTCACTTGTGTCATGGAAAGTGTGCACATACTGTTGCCCTCGCCCTTATCCAAACATGAGTAAGAACCGGATACCTGAGGGACAAGTATTCTCCAACGACCATCTGCATCTGTCCACCTGCTTCTTTATCTGTCGCATTAGTTAAAACAAATGTAGGTCCCTTGCAGTCAGAAACAGGTGGATTAATCATGGGGAACCTATGTTAGACCTGTTAGTTTGACTTCAGTGGCGGGCAAATGAATGGAAAAGATACTTAGAGATAATATATATAAGCATCAGGATAAACAGGGTCTGATTAGGAACAGTCAACATGGATTTGTGCCTGGAAGGTCATGTTTGACTAACCTTCTTGAATTTTTTGAAGAGGTTACTAGGGAAATTGACGAGGGTAAAGCAGTGGATGTTGTCTATATGGACATTAGTAAGGCCTTTGACAAGGTTCCTCATGGAAGGTTGGTTAAGAAGGTTCAACTGTTGGGTATAAATGCAGGAATAGCAAGATGGATTCAACAGTGGCTGAATGGGAGAAGCCAGAGGGTAATGGTGGATGGCTGTTTATCGGGTTGGAGGCAGGTGACTAGTGGGGTGCCTCAGGGATCTGTGTTGGGTCCTTTGTTGTTTGTCATGTACATCAATGATCTGGATGAAGGTGTGGTAAATTGGATTAGTAAGTATGCAGATGATACCAAGATAGGGGGTGTTGTGGATAATGAAGAGGATTTCCAAAGTCTACAGAGTGATTTAGGCCATTTGGAAAAATGGGCTGAAAGATGGCAGATGGAGTTTAATGCTGATAAATGTGAGGTGCTATACCTTGGCAGGACAAATCAAAATAGGACGTACATGGTAAATGGTAGGGAATTGAAGAATACAGTTGAACAGAGGGATCTGGGTATAACCGTGCATAGTTCCTTGAAGGTGGAATCTCATATAGATAGGGTGGTAAAGAAAGCTTTTGGTATGCTAGCCTTTATAAATCAGAGCATTGAGTATAGAAGCTGGGATGTAATGTTAAAATTGTACAAGGCATTGGTGAGACCAAATCTGGAGTATGGTGTACAATTTTGGTCGCCCAATTATAGGAAGGATGTCAACAAAATAGAGAGAGTACAGAGGAGATTTACTAGAATGTTGCCTGGGTTTCAAACAACTAAGTTACAGAGAAAGGTTGAATAAGTTAGGTCTTTATTCTCTGGAGCGCAGAAGGTTAAGGGGGGACTTGATAGAGGTCTTTAAAATGATTAGAGGGATAGACAGAGTTGATGTGGACAGTCTTTTCCCTTTGAGAATAGGGAAGATTCAAACAAGAGGACATGACTTCAGAATTAAGGGACAGAAGTTTAGGGGTAATATGAGGGGGAACTTCTTTACTCAGAGAGTGGTAGCGGTGTGGAATGAGCTTCCAGAGGAAGTGGTGTCGGCAGGTTCGTTGGTATCATTTAAAAATAAATTGGATAGGCATATGGATGAGAAGGGAATGGAGGGTTATGGTATGAGTGCAGGCAGGTGGGACTAAGGGAAAAAAAGTTGTTCGGCACGGACTTGTAGGGCCGAGATGGCCTGTTTCCGTGCTGTAATTGTTATATGGTTATATGGAACAAGGACATGGCCTACTCCTGCACCTATTTTCTAGGTTTCTAGGTTTCTATGTACTGTGCTGTTCCCCCATTGACCCTTTGCCCTTCTTTGAATCATATTATCTGTTTTCAACCACCTATTTCACAACTCTGTTTCTTCTGGAGATTGTTATCACCGACTGCTCAATTTACAACAATTTTCACCATAATTTTCATTTGATGTATTATTTCAGAGAAATCACATGATTTATTTTGCTGGTGAAGAGGAAACAACAACCAGACACTGGTATTGAGGGCGTCAAGCATTTTATTTCATTTTATGAATCATTTATTATTTGATTACTGCACAACTACAAAGTAAAGCAGGGGAAGAGATTACTTGGTTCTGGAAGAAATGTGTAGTTCGGGTCTGCATTTCATCCTCTGTTTCCCTCTTTTGACTCCTTCGGGCACCTCTCCCATTGCCCCACTGTGTCACCTCTCCCATTGCCCCACTGTGTCACCTCTCCCATTGCCCCACTCTCTGTCACATATCCCATTGCCCCACTCTCTGTTGGCCCTTCCATTGCCCCACTTCATGTTGCCTCTCTCCTCCTCCTGTTTGCGTCACCCCATCCCTGTCTCTCTCGATCACCTCTACCCCCCCCCCCCCCCACCCCCGTGATCTCTCTACCACTTTCTCTGCTCCTCTCCATTACCTCTCTCTTATTTTTACTCTGCTCACTTCATCACCATCGCATTCCTCTCTCCCTGGTGGCTCTGCCTCCTTCCTGTCACCTCTCACCCTCTCGTTGTCTCTTTCCATCGTCTTTCCTCCTCACCAACACTTCCCTCTTTCCCTAATGTATCTCCCATTCCCTGACACATGTGGTTCCGATGTCTGTCTCTCTCTGACTCCTTTCCCTCTACTCCTGTCTAATATTCTCTACTGTAGAGTCGCTTACCCTTCTTCATTTCACCATCAACTTTTTCTCCTTCTGTTGTCACTCTTTCTGTCTCCGTTTCCTCATCACCTTTCCCTTAGTGGTATTCCCTGATGGATACACTTACTTTGTTCTGTCTCCCAGTGGTCAGATATCCGGATCAATACTCAATAGGGTGTGTTGATTTGTAGCTTCTGATGAGCCTACTCATTTGTTCCAGAACAAGAACCTAAAGAGCCTGTCCCACCAGCATGCGTCTAGCACGACCAAACGGGTGTGGAGCTCGCGCTAAGTTCGCGGAAAGTACACGCTAATTACACGCAAAGTTCACGTGTGAAGTAATTAACGTCAAATTCACCAATCAGCTGGGCAGGAGGTGGGCCGACTGAATTTGGATGTCGCACGGCGTCGGGCGGTGATGTCATCGCGCAACGGCACGCGCTAGGCTACGCCGTCAAGACGCTGCTTACGCCGTCGAGACGTTGCGTACGCGCTCAATACGCCTGTGGTCCGACAGGCCGTTGGCGTGCGGAATTTTCAGACAAGCCACACACAACTCCGTACGCTTCCGCCGATCGAAGTGGGACCGGCCCCACAAGGCCATAAGCCTCAAGCGACCACGTTTGGTTGCGCTAGACACATGCTATCGTATGCTGGTGGGACAGGCCCTTAACTTCCCAACGTATCATCAAAGTTTGCACACATGGTTCATTAATCAAACCCAGCGCATCTATAATTGTTAATTTTTAAAATAGCGTTATTAGCATTAAGCCATATATTAATTACAATGCAATGTCTACCAGGTATACATTCTTGAATATGCAGTAGCATCAACATTAGATCAATGGTCCATTGAAAAATTACACATAACTTTTGAAAGGATAATGAGTCGAACAATAACTGCTGGAGTAACTGAGCAGGTCAAACAGCATCTCAGTGGGACATATCTTCCGGAGATGCTACTTGAACAGCTGGATTACCCCGGCACTTTGTTCTTTAAAAAAATTATCCTATTGCTTTTGGAAAATACATTTATCCTGTTGCTTTTGGAAGACAAAAGTTGTCAAGGAATGAAGAAAAGGGAGAATATGGAATAAAAAATGAGTATTGGACGTAATAAGTAAAAAATGCTTATTAAGCAAATGGGGGCACAACGTATCATTGCAGACATGATTAAGAATAAGACCAAAGCATTTTAAATGTATCCAGCAAATGCATAGGACCCATTGGAACCATAGGATGTGGATGAAATCTGAAATGAATAATTCTCCTCTGTATTCACGGAAGGGAACGACATTGCAGTCGGTGAAACCTTAAAACATGTTATCATTAAGAAGGAAATATTAGATAACTTGGAAGGATTTAAGATGGACATACCCAAGGCTGCTATGAGAGGAAGGGGATGAGATTGCTTTGAGCCGTGCAAGGATTTCCTGCTGTTGTCTCTAAAGTACACGAAGGCTGAAGAGTGGAAATGTGGTCTCTTTATTCAAGGAGGGCAGTGGGAATAAACCAGGTAATTACGGCTCCCAATCTACTATCAGTCATAGAGGAGAGGAAAAGCTGTGGAACAGGGTGGATGTGCACTTGCACAGACAGAAGAACTGTGTTAAGAAGAGATCCTACTTGTATGTCAGAGGCCTGTTCTGAGCTGACATTATTTCAAAGACGTTTCCTTAACTACATTTGGAAAACATTAGGCTTGTCTTAGCGGAAAAACCGGATCAATTTCTCAAGACATAGACATCCTTCACCGAATTCTTACAAGAATAGCATGGTGCAACACAAATTTAAATTTAAATCCGATGCCGGGTTGGGTGAGAAGGCAGGGGGGGGGGGGGGGGGGGGGGTGGCGAGAGGCAAGGTATTTCTCCATCTTTCTTTTTTCTTATTTCCATATCTTTCGACCACACTTCTTTGGTAGTTTAGGGGTCTTTCTTTTGTTCTTTTTCGATCTATCTTTTCACTGTTCACTTTTTCCCTTTCTTGTTTTCTTTTTCTTTTCTTTTTTCATTTTCAGGTTATAAGGTTAAAAATGAAGCTGTACAATAATTGTATAATTTTAGATGCTAAATGTTTTATCTTTGTACAATTGCTTCTAATAAAAATATTAATTAAAAAAAATAAAAAATAAGTGATCCTACTTGATCAATCTGATTATTTGTTTGAAGAGGCAATAGAATGTATTGACTAGGGCATTGAGGGTAATGTAGTCTTTGACAGGGCATACAAGGGAAACTTGTCACGGAGGTTCGAGCTTTTGGGATCTAGAAGAAATTGGATCCATAATGGGCTTGTTAATAGGATTCAGAGCGTGATGTGGAGGATTTATGATCATGACCAATGTTGTGTCAGAGTGGCTGGTGATGGGGCCTGACAGTTGAAAAGAAGAATTATTTTTTATCTCAACACAGAAGTCTGATTAGTAAGTTTGAAGATGACATGTAAATTGATGTCAGTCATGAGCAGTCTAGTCTGAGACTACTTGATACATTGTTCATTTGGTGAAATGGTCAGAGGGATGGCAGGTGGGAGTCACTGCCGATATGAGATATGATTTGGGAGGACAAACAAGGCCGGCACTTGCAAAATGTATGAAGTGCCATCTGGACTAGGAGGAACTCCATTCCGATATGCAGGACTTGCAGGCTAGGCATGTGCCACAACAGGGCAGGAAGGAGTCAATGTGGTGACTCAGTCCCGTTACCAGCTGGGACACAGAAACTCTGCCTCAGTTGCTGACGAATCGATGGGCAGGATGTGCATTAGGCAGCGGGGAAAGTAAGCTTGTACCCTGTCCCTGAGTGCAAGAGGGACTCTGAGCCTGTTCACAAGGGGGCTCAGATGTCCTTCCCCACCCTCACTCGTTACCCAGTACCTGAATTTCACCGATGCTTTTATCCACGGTCTCGAAGGTAGAACAAGAACTTGGTAATATAATAAACATGGAACTGGAAGCTCACATAAAGGTGAAGGTCAAGCTGGAGAACGGATCTGGTGCAATCTGGGATAGTCACAGCACGGCAGAAGGCCATTCAGTCCATCGTGTCTGTGGAAGGCAGTCTAGCTCGCTCAACTAATATTTGCCTTTAACCAGTTCCACATCTCCCTGTAAACATCACCATGGAATCTGCACTGGATCACATTCCAATGACGGCGATACTGAGCAGCTATCTCCCAGCTCTAGTTCCCAGATGTCTGGTGCCCTGTGGTCCCTCTTGCAGATGGTTTTGTGTGCAGGTGGGGGTATTTGGTTGGCTTTGGCCTGAGGCTCCTTCTTCATGGAGAAGGTCCATTGTCCATCGGGTGATGGGGTCCAGGACATGGAAGGTACTGATCCCTGAGTGGTGAGCACACGTTGTTCTCTGATGTGATGCTCCATTTCATTTGGTCCTTCTCGTGCTCTTGATGAGACCAATTTCTCAACGTGCCTGTGAGCTGGAGGAGTTCCTGTGTGTGTGTCGCTGTCTCAGTGGCGACAGAGATCGAGTCCTGCTGAGTTTGATGTGCACTCTGTATCGTGTCCTGAGGATGGGGGGGGGGGGGGGGGGGGGGGGGGGGGGGGGGGGGGGGGGGGGGTAGAACAGTTTCCATGACATTGTCTATGACTACTTTACCCCCCACCAGCCCGTGACTCGGACTCTGACGATGACCAGGGAGAGACAGAGCTGACAGAAAGCTTCCCCTCCTCCGAAGCTCGATGGGAAATGTGCCGTCTGACCTCACGTACAGAGTGGGGTTTGGGGAAGAAGGTTATGATCTAGTGCAGTGGGCAGCCCATCTACTGAAGAATTGGGCGCCGTGATTTAGGTTAGCTCTCCGCGCGGGAACATGAACATGGAACAGGAAGAGTTGTGGATAGATTCTTCAGGCTTTCATGAGGTACTGATGTGGTACTTGGATGAGTAGCAGGGTGAAGGGTGTGGCAGCTAGCGGGTGATGATGGGGCAGCATTGAAGAAGCAAGGTGTGGTGTGAAAGGCTGTGCGAAGGTGAGGCAGGAGAAGGAGGGGGAATTACAAGAATGGATTGTTTCAGGGCTGAGTGAAACATTTGCTCCCTCTATTGGGAACAGTTGGAATTGTTATCATTTACTATTTGAATGTGAACAACTTTTTCACAACAGAAACTATTCCAGTGTTTTTTCCAGCACTTTTCCCAACCATTGGACCTCCCTTCAACCCCCCTGGTAACAGATTCTCATTATTTGCTACCTTTTGTATTAACAATGCCTGTTCCTTTACTTCCCCCAGTGTCTGAATTCGCTCCATGAACCCGGGCTTCGCCTCTTCTTTCTCAGACTGAATCATAAGATCAATGTAAGCTGGGGTGGATGATGGGTTTGGCCTCAGAGCTATTTCTTCAAGTCGTCTAATGCTGCCAGATAATTGATCAATCAGCGCCAGAACTGTGTACTGCACATCAGCAAACTCCTGCTTAAGTGATTCCATAACATTCTGTTGGCTCATCTTCGCACCATAGGCCTTCTCGTACTTTTCTTTCAGCTCACTGTATGTCCTCTTCTCCTTTTTCGTTACATAATCAAACTTGTACTTTTGGTTGAAGTGAACATTCCAGATGCACTTTAGTGGACAGATCCTACAGTTCCCTTGTCCGTCCATTGCCCAACAACCACGTTTACCACCATCGTTAGGAATGCCGCAGGGAAAGTGGCAGGTAAAGAAACATTTCTGACAATTGGTTATATAATTACCAGTCCCACTAATATCCTCCTTTACTGGATGTGTAACTTCAATCTCATAGTCAAAGTTTTTATTTGCATCCAGCTCGGTTTGGTGTTGGTTCAGAGCTTGTTCCGTTTTCCTGAGTTCTTCCAGTTTGGCGAGACCAACTCGGATCTGCTTCTGCAATCCCACCACTGCAACTTCCAGCTGCTTACGTTCCTTCAGAACCTCTCTGGTTAAACTCAAACTTTTGGTTTCCATTGTGTTCAGAGCGGTAAAGAATTTCTTCATACTATTTGCTCCCATCTTCCAAAACATTGCATCAAAGTTATCATCGTTCTCTCCCCCTGAAGTTGGACGCTGGGCAAAAATGGCTGAATTGTTAAACTTGAAGTGTACTGGCAGATCCGTACACTTGTCTATGGGACACGGTACCTCAGCTAATTTCAGGGCATCCAGGATGGGGGGAGGCTGTCCGTCTGCGAAAGTCACCAAGATCTGAATGTTTTCTGCAATATCTTTGCCAAAAATAGCAAGAATCGAATCAAAGACATATTTCTGTGTGTGAGTCAGGCGAGCCAGGGAGGCTTGAGCAACAAAACACACGGCATCAATCTGATCAACACCTTGTGGGGAAGAGAAGAATTCACGGATTTGCTCAGTGATCTGTTTATCCCGGCTGATGCCCCTGGTGTCACCGAATCCTGGTGTGTCAATGATCGTCAGGGAGTAATCGATGTTAAATCCTTTCTGATGGTGGAGCAGGTAGGCAGTGATGGAGGATGTCTGACTCTCAGCCTGGGATTTTCCTGTCTTTTCCGCTATTAACTTGTATCTGAAGTAGTCTCCCCATTCCACGCCCAAGATGTAGTTGATCATCCCATTGATGAGGGTTGTCTTTCCTGTGCCAGTTGCTCCCAGAACCATAATTGTCTTCATTGTATGTTTTGTAGTGGGTTTTCCGAAGGAGCATTTCACACACTGTTTGAATTCATCTGCTATCTCCTCCTGTAGTTTGAGCTTGTAAATGGAAGGGTTTCCTGTGGATATTAATTGTGTGTCTGTGCGAAGTTTCCGGGCTATTGTGATTGGTGTGTTTCCTATTTTTATTGAAACCTCCTCACTTGCTTCACTAGACCCTGTTTCTCCACAGTCAGCAGACACTCGGACTCGGTAGACGGTCGTGGGTTTCAGTCCCTCTAAACAATAGTGACATTGTGCGTCTGTTGTCTTAACTTCCTGCCATAATCCATCTTTCGTGTTTAAATTATCTGACGGTTCTTCCCTATATTCAATTCTGTACCGAAATATATTAACATCAGCTCCAATCTGACCTGGTCTGTCCCAGTGCAGTGTTGGGCTGGATGAACAATCCTGGACGACTGGTTTACCAGGTGGACTTGCTGGCTGGGTGATGCCCCTGTAGCTCTCACTAGCCTTGCTGACCCCGACCTTGGTCACTGCTCTGTATCGGAAGTGATACTCCTGGTGTGGCTGTAACCCAGGTATTGTGAAGGAGTGGCATTGATCAGGTGTATCCAGAATTGTCCATTCCTCCTGCTGGCTACCTCGGTACTCTACCTTGTAGCCCACAATCTCACCGGCACCAAATGTTGGTGGCTGTAACTGCAGAGTCACGCTGTCATGTGTTGTTCTACTAGACGTAGGTATCTCGGGCTGTGACGGAGGAACAAAGCACCGGTTCTCCAGACATCCTCCATCATACAGGTAAATTGACGCTCCTATGTTGCTGTCATCCCGCACAGATCCAACAGCAAATTTTATTTTCCCATCTGCTATATTGGCGGTGGCAAATTCCAGGAATGATCCTGATAGCTTCCTCATCTGCTGGGACACAGATGGCAAGTTAAGCCAGGAGTCACTTTGTCGTTTTGTACAGACTCCATCAACAGGAGGTTGTGTCTCCATTTTCTGAGCTGTGAGAGATCGGAGGTAATTGATTGCCTCCGTCAGGTAGAAATCCTCCTGATGCAGTGTTGTGAATGTGAAACAGACCACGTAGTCTGTTACTGGATCCATCAACACTTCATGCAACTCTCTCCTTGATTTCACAACAGGTATGTCTTTCATTATCCTGAGGCAAATTCCCACAACCATCATCTCCCATACCTTGTCATCCAGCCATGCGGTCAGTGATTGGTGTTTAAATGGTGACTGTTCCCTGTTCTTCAATATGTCCGTCAGCAACCCTTCCTCCTTCCCACCGCCCCGAATGGACGGCAAAACTCTGGCTAAGGTCCGTTGGAAAACCAATTTGTACTGCAGACACTTCTCTCGGAATTGAAGTATCCTGTCCCCGATCTCAGGAAACTGAACTGCGACATTGTCTTTCATCAGGTCATTGCACCTCATCACCGCCTCACTGAGCTATTCCAGGACACACTGGCAGCGATTGACCAGTCCCACGCTGATCTCCCTCACCATCTGAGCAGCTTTGGTATCCAGTTTATTGAGAGGATAGAGCCAGACTGTGACGGGCACTGAATGTTCTCCATCTGGACCCAGGAGGTGTGGGAGTGTTGCGCAGATATTGATGGCGTCTTTGAAGGTGGTGGGATTGTTCTTCAGTGAGAAGTCCCCATAAAAGGTGCAGCTAAACTTCTCGGCCTGAGTGCTCTGTTCTTCTGTCATTTCTAGGGAGGCCTCTCCCTCGATCGCAATCATAGGGAGACGTTTAATCATCACCTCCATGTTGCCTTGAATATTCTGTGTGTTCTCTGCTGAAGAAGCCATTTGATCAAACACAAAGAAGGCCTGGGCCCCATACAGCACTGCTGTAATGACATGGGTGGCTGAGCCCTCATCAAACACACTCGGGTAGGTAATATTCTGTCTCCCTAAGTGACTCATCGTCAGTTGTTCAAACTTGGTTGTTGCTTTGTACTGAAGGGTAACTCGTGCTTGTTGCTCTGATTCCTTCGTGTCTCTGAGATATTTTGCCGACCCTTTCACCTCCACCAACCCACCCAGGAAACTCACTTTCAGTGACTCTGACACATTGAGGGCATTGGATTTCTTCTCCATGGAATCTGATGCAATGATGTGAAACACGGTGCTGGGCTGGTCATGACGATCAAGGTTGCTCTGCAGTGTCTGCAGGTCCCACAAGGTGACGCCTACAGGATAAATCAGCGATCAAAACTGTTAACGTTGCGAAAATTACTCAAAGTGAATAATATTCCTTCAGTAGATTCAATCTCTGTACAGGATGTGTCTTGGGCTGAAAGTAAAACACTCTACACTCACTGGACCGACCACATGAGTAATATGTGCGGCTTGGTGGCACAGCGGTAGAGTAGCTGCCTTACAGCGCTTACACTGCCAGAGACCCGGGTTCGATCCTGACTACGGGTGCTGTCTGTGCAGAGTTTGTACGTTCTTTGTTTCCTCCGAGATCTTCAGTTCTCTCCGAGATCTTCTGTTTCCACCCGCACTACAAAGACGTGCAGGTTTGTAGGTTAATTGGCTTGGTATCAATGTAACATTGCCCCTAGTGTGTGTAGGATAGTGTTAATGTGCGGGGATTGCTGGTTGGTGCGGACTTTGTGCGCCAAAGGGCCTGTTTCTACACGGTATCTCTAAAACTAAACTAAAAATACATTGAGTGTTACAGCAACTCAGTGGGTCAGGAGGCAATTCTGTAGAACATGGATAGGCGATGGTTTGGATCAACTTCAAATATTCTTCAAATATCCATGTTTAGTTTAGTTTAGTTTAGAGATATGGCGCGGAAACAGGCCCTTCGGCCCATCGGGGCATCGCCAACCAGTGATCCCCGCATACTAACACTATCCTACACACACTAGGAACAATTTATAATTTTATTAAGCCAATTAACCTACAAAGTTGTACATCCTTGGAGTGTGGGAGGTAAACCGGTGTTTCCGGAGAAAACTCACGCAGGTCACCGGGGAGAAAGTACAAACTCTGTACAGACAGCACAGGTAGTCAGGATCGACCCTGGGTCTCTGGTGCTGTAAGGCAGCAACTCTAGCTCTGTGCCACCGTGCCGTTCAATATTCAATCCACTGTATAAACTGGACTATAACTGATAAAGTTGTGGTCACCATTGTGAGATTGGTCACCTGAACTTATGGCCCTGCATTGACCACCACTGTATCATAGAGTGATACAGCATGTAAAGAGACTTGCCCACACTGACAAACATGTGCCAATTACACTAGACCCACCTGTCTGCGTTTGGCCCATACTCCTCCAAACCTGTCTATGTACTCATTTAACTGTTTCTTAACCATTGGGATAGTCCCTGCCTCAACTATCTCCTCTGGTAGCTTGATCCATACACCCACCACCCTTTGTACCCCTCAGATTCCTATTAAATCTTTTCCCCTTCACCTTAAACCTATGTCCCCTTGTCGTCGATTACCCAACTCTGGGCAAGAGACCCTGACAAAATCCTTCATAAGTTGAAATTCATTGAGTGGAAGGTATATGTGAATCCTACCACAACCAGAGAACAGTCCTGAACCACTATCTACCTCGTTGTGACCCTTGGACTACCCTTGATCGGACTTTGCTGGCTTCACCTTGCACTATACGTTATTCCCTTATCATGTCTTTCGATTCACCTACTCTGGGCTCATGTGACTGCATGTTTTTTTGGGAAGACTTTCCAGTACCTGGGATCAGAGCATCTGATCGGCAGTCGTACAGCATTCCCAACTGGAAAGGCCGGCCCAGAGTGGCCAGTTGCAAGCACTCACTCATCACTGAACCGGAAGTGGACAATCAACAAAATCCAGTGATCTGAAATAGAACGAGGAATAAAATATGAAAATGAATCCACTCGACGTACGGCTTTTTGAACATGTGACCAAAAAGGTTTTTAGAGATAGTGTGGAAACAAGCCACCGAGCCCGTGCCGTCCACGATCCCCGCACACTAACACTATCCTACACACGCTAGGGTCAATATACATTTATACCAATCCAATTAACCTATAAACCTGTACATCTTTGGAGCGTGGGAGGAAACCGAAAATCTTGGAGAAAACCCACGGGGAGAACGTATAAACTCCGTACAGACAGCACCCGTGGTCAGGATCTAACCCGGGTCTCTGGTGCAGTGAGTCAGCAACTATACCGCTGCGCCAGTGTTTATGTAGAGGCAGGGTTCGAAATGAACGGTTGCCCGGGTCCCACTGACCACTCAAAGCGCCTCCAGGCAACCTGAACACCGAGTCATTTTGCCCGGCTTGGCAACCAGATACTGGTTTGTAACGAAGATAGACACTGTATTGCGTGGGAAAGATACTAGGTGCGGGGTGAGGAAGGGTCGGAGCAAATGACGGGCCCCGAACAGCGGCTCCATCTCCTCCACCTCCCGCCTGCCCTGATAGGGACCAAAGATCCTATAGCGGAGCAAGATAGGCTACTCCTGCTAAATGCAATGGACTGACGTGTAGTACGCTATGGAGGGGATCATGGGCATTTTTCCACGCCCATTTTAGCAACCTGAGCCTACCTGACCCGACCCGACTCGCACTGTAATCAATGTTGCGGGGCAACAGTTTGTGTGGGTCAGATTCATAAATCTGTCAGTTCAAACTTCTTGTCAAGAATAAAATTTGATTCTGGTAATTGTCTTTTTTAATGTTTTTTAAATCATTTCTTTTTAAATGGCTCACAAGCAGTGTTTGAGTTGATTTTGTAGTAACCGGAACCGACCCGACTCGCAGGGTGATTGACAGGAGGGGACGTTGTGCGTGATTACAGGGTTAGATTCATAATTCTGTTCGTTCATAATTCTGTTGATTCTTGTTAAAGAATAAAATGTTTATAAACACACATACATGAAAATTATATAAATGTATATAACACACACAATTATATTTCTTCTAATCCAATAATGAACTTTATTTCAGACTAGACAAGGGACATTAAATAAGAAACATTGTAAATAAGAAACATTGTAAACCTCCCTGCAACTTCACACACACTAGGCCTTATCCCCCCCGGCACTCTCTCGCCTGCCCCCTTACTACAATGTCCCCCCTCCTATGCCCCCCTCGCTGCCCCGGGCCCCACACTCTCTCTCCCCGCTGCCCCGGGCCCCGCACTCTCTCTCCTCGCCGCCCCGGACCCCGCACTCTCTCTCCCCGCTGCCCCGGACCCCGCACTCCTTCTCCCCGCTGCCCCGGGCCCCACACTCCTTCTCCCCGCTGCCCCGGGCCCCACACTCTCTCCCCGCTGCCCCGGGCCCCACACCCCCTCTCCCAGCTGCCCCCGGACCCCACACTCTCTCTCTCCCCGCTGCCCCGGACCTCACTCTCTCTCCCCGCTGCCCCCGGGCCCCGCACTCTCTCTCCCCGCTGCCCCGCCCGCACTCTCTCTCCCCGCTGCCCCGGGCCCCGCACTCTCTCTCCCCGCTGCCCCGCACTCCTCTCACCCCGCTGCCCCGGGCCCCGCACTCTCTCCCCGCTGCCCCGGGCCGCGCACTCTCTCTCCCCGCTGCCCCGCACCTCTCTCTCTCCTCGCTGCCCGGGCGCTCTCTCTCCCCGCTGCCCCGGGCCCCGCACTCTCTCTCCCCGCTGCCCCGGGCCCCACACTCTCTCTCCCCGCTCCCCGCTGCTGCCCCGGACCCCGCACTCTCTCTCCCCGCTGCCCCGGCCCCCACACTCCCTCTCGCCGCTGCCCCGGGCCCCGCACTCTCTCCCCGCTGCCCCGGGCCCCGCACTCTCTCTCCCCGCTGCCCCGGGCCCCGCACTCTCTCTCCCCACTGCCCCGCACTCTCTCTCTCCCCGCTGCCCGGGCCCCACACTCTCTCTCCCCGGGCCCCGCACTCCTTCTCCCCGCTGCCCCGGGCCCCACACTCTCTCTCCCTGCTGCCCCGGGCCCCACACTCTTTCTCCCCGCTGCCCCCCGCTGCCCCGCACTCTCTCTCCCCGCTGCCCCGGGCCCCGCACTCCTTCTCCCCGCTGCCCCCGGGCCCCACACTCTCTCTCCCCGCTGTCCCGGGCCCCGCACTCCTTCTCCCCGCTGCCCCGGGCCCCGCACTCTCTCTCCCCGCTGCCCCGCACTCTCTCTCCCCGCTGCCCCGGGCCCCGCACTCCTTCTCCTCGCTGCGGATCCAATCTTTGGCCGGAAGCAAGAAGCCGGGAGCAAGAAAGCGGAGCAAGATGGCGGAGTCAGGTTGCTAAAATGTGTCCTATAATCACCCATGAATCCGCCCATGAGCGTACCTGACGTTTGCATCCAAGGTTTCCGTGCGGTTCCCAGAGGTTTTTGTCAGTCTCCCTACCTGCCTCCACTACCTGCAACCTCCGGCAACCACCTGCAACCTCCGGGAACCGCACGTAAACCTTGGGTGGGGCGCAAAGTCTCCAGAGGTTTCCGTTCAGGTTTCCTAAGTGGGACAGGGGCATTAGAAGAAGGGTTTTGACCCGAAACGTCACCCATTCCTTCTCTCCAGAGATGCTGCATGTACCACTGAGTTTTTCCTGTCTACTGAGAGTTAGATTTAGTTCTTAGGGCTAACGGAATGAAGGGATATTGGGAGAAGGCAGGAATGGGGTACTGATTTTGGATAATCAGTCATGATCATATTGAATGGCGGTGATGCATCGAAGGGCTGAATGGCCTACTCCATCTATTTTCTATGTTTCTTTGTCCTTTCGATTAATTTGTGCAGGAAGGAACTGCAGCAGCTGGTTTTCACTGAAGATAGACAAGTCAAGTCAAGTCACATTTATTTATATAGCACATTTAAAAAACAACTCTCGTTGGCCAAAGTGCTTTACATTTGTTATAAGAATAGTATAAACAAACAAACTACATACATATATACATGTAGCCCTCGCTCAGTGGACGTCAGGAAAGGCTTGGGAGTATAGATAAGTTTTTAATCTTGACTTAAAAGAGTCGATGGAGGGGGCAGTTCTGATGGGAAAGGGAATGCTGTTCCACAGTCTAGGGGCTGCAACCGCAAAGGCAAGGTCGCCCCTAAGCTTATGCCTAGAACCTGCATCACTCACCGATCAAGAAAGCGACCGTCTGTAGCTGTAAGGGGATTGCAGCGTTGGCGATGGGACGAATGGTCTTGCTTGGAGCTTCCCCCCAGCACAATCAGTGCTGAGTGCAGACACAGAACCTCACTGGACCGACCACAACCCCCGGCGCTAGGAGCTGAGATTTACCGAGACTGCTTTCAGCAAACACAAGAATCGACTCCAACGCCCGCAGCGATATCTGCAGAGAAAGGCTATTTATTCTCCAGCGGTCTCCACACCCGAGGTTGGAATGAGTTCTGGGAAAATACACTTTCACTTTCGGTCTTAATGTGCAGAAACAATGGACAGTCGCTCACGTAGTACCTGGCCATAAACGAGGGCGGTGCTCACCAGGTACAGCTTGTAAATACAGGTTTTTCAACCTTAAGTAACCCTTGCGTTGCCTCTCTCATCACCCACCCCCCCCCCCCCCCCCCCCCCATCTCCAGTTTTCTAACTAATCTCACTATCGTCAGTATCACCGAGATGAGGAAAAACCTTTTCACCCAGAGAGTTGTAAATTCTTTGCCACAGAAGGCAGTAGAGGCCAATTCACTGGATGTTTTCAAGAGAGAGTTGGAAGAAGGGTTTCAACCCGAAACGTCACCCATTCCTTCTCTCCAGAGATGCTGCCTGTCCCGCTGAGATACTCCAGCTTTCAATCTCCTAAATTCTAGAGAGTATAAACCAAGTCTATCCAGTCTTTCTTCATAAGACAGTCCTGACATCCCAGGAATCAGTCTGGTGAACCGTCTCTGCACTCCCTCTATGGCAATAATGTCCTTCCTCAGATTTGGAGACCAAAACTGTACGCAATACTCCAGGTGTGTGGTCTCACCAAGACCCTGTACAACTGCAGTAGAACCTCCCTGCTCCTGTTGTCTTACAAGTACTATAAAAATGACGTTAAACTTTGAGGAGAAAGTTGAGCCAGACTTTGAGAGATTCCGGGATAACTTTCGCAAAGATTGAAATTGTAAATCTAGTTGTTTAAGAAGCAACTGCAGATGGCAGGTCGAATCGAAGGTAGATAAAAATGCTGGAGAAACTCAGCGGGTGCAGCAGCATCTATGGAGCGAAGGAAATAGGCGACGTTTCGGGACGAAACCCTTCTTCATTCCATTTCCTTCGCTCCATAGATGCTGCTGCACCCGCTGAGTTTCTCCAGCATTTTTGGCTAAGTAAACCTACTTACCGTGAATGGATTTGAAAGCTCCTTATAAAAACGCAACAGGGTTGAAAGCCTTCCCTCTGTCAAATATGACAATTTCTCAAGTCAGAAAGGTGCATTAAATGATTGAAACATCGTCGACCCCACACACACACACACACACACACACACACACACACACACACACACACACACATCACACACACACACACACACACACACACACACACACACACACACACACACACACACACACACACACACACCCACACACACACACACACACACACACACACACACACACACACACACACACACACACACACACACACACACACACACACACACACACACACACACACACACACACACACACACACACACACACACACACACACTCCAAGTTTACCTTTGGGCCAGTCGCCCTCTACTGGGTCGAAAGGCGTTTGGTTTAAGTTTACCTTGAGATCGACACAAAGTGCTGGAGTAACTCAGCGGGACAGGCAGCATCTCTGGAGAGAAGGGATGGGTGGCGTTTCGGGTCGAGACCCGTCTTCAGAACCAAGTCAGACTTGACCTGAAATGTCACCCATCCCTTCTCTCCAGAGACGCTGCCTGTCCCGCTGAGTTACTCCAGCATTTTTGTATCTCTCTCCAGTGAGACAGACTGGATAGTCTATCTGCTACATTATTTACAAGCAGCTTAACGTGGACTCGTGTAAATGTTTCACAAGAACTACTAGAAGTCCTTCCATCCTGGAATTCCCCCACTATAGATTCAGTCAGTGCTCCAATTTGTATTAAAGAGTAAAAAATACTCACTCGGCGGCAGATATCCGGCTTGATGAAATTGCTCAGATCATTTCCACGTTGTATATATAGTGCGCTCCAAAGCTCCACCCACGCTGCCCGTCATAGAAAAGCGTACACACAAAGTTAGACACAAAGTGCTAGAGTAACTCACTGAGTCCACACTGATCAGCGATCCATTCTAAATGCCAGTGAATACAAGCCCAGTCGATCCATTCTTGCATCATATGTTAGTCCCGGGAATTAACCTGGTGAGCCTATGCTATTGAGGGAGTGCAGAGCAAAGATCCTAGAGGATCTTTGGTGCAGAGTAGGTTCACCAGGTTCATTTCCGGGATGGCAGGATTAACATATGATGAAAGAATGGATCGACTGCGCTTGTATTCACTGGAATTTAGAAGCATGAGAGGGGATCTTATAGAAACATATAAAATTCTTGAGTGATTGGGCAGGTTAGATGCAGGAAAATTTTTCCCGATGTTGGGGGAGTCCAGAACCAGGGGTCACACAGTTTAAGAATAAGGGGTAGACCATTTAGGACTGAGATGAGGAAAAACATTTTCATCCAGAGAGTTGTGAATCTGTGAAATTCTTTGCCACAGAAGGCAGTAGATGCAAATTTACTGTATGTATTCAAGAGAATAGATATAGCTCTTAGGGCTAATGGAATCAAGGGATATGGGGAGAAAGCAGGTACGGGTTACTGAGTTGGATGATCAGCCATGATCATATTGAATGGCGGTGCTGGCTCGAAGGGCCGAATGGCCTACTCCAGCACCTGATTTCTATGTTTCTATGTTTCTATTCCCGCACAATAACACTATCCAACAAACACAAGGGGCAATTTACACTTATACCAAGCCGATTAATCTGCATACCTCTACGACTTTGTAGTGTGGGAGGAAACGGAAGATCTCGGACAAACCCCACGCAGGTCACGGGGAGAACATACACGGGGAGAACGGGCGGCGCCGACTTCAACATCGGGAGCCTGGGAGCTCCAGACCGGCGCGGCCTTGTCGGCTTCGGAAGCCGCGGTCTCCGGTAGGGAATCGGCCGTTCCAGGTGGCCCAGCCGATGAGAGGAATCTCCCGACGCCGGGGCAAAACCACCCGGCGAGAACGACCAGGAACATCGGGCCTCCGTAGAGGCAATAGCAGAGGCCTCAATAGGCCTGACTTTGGGAGAACTAGGGATGGGGACTGGACATTGTGCCTTCCACCACAGTGGTACCCATTGTGGGGGGATGATTTTTTGTGTGTAAGTGATTATTTTAGTTTGTGTCCAAGATGGCTGTCGTGAAGGGAGAGTGGACGCTGGCGCGGTTTAGCTGCCGCTGCTCTCTCTTCACATTGTGTTTTTGATTTTTTTTTGTCTTTGGATCGAATTCTGTCTTTAATTTGTGTACTGGTGATGTCTTTATTATTTATTTTACTCCGATTATATGTTTTTACTCTTGTTAAATTCTGTAAGGTGTCCTTGAGACTTTGAAAGGCGCTCACAAATAAAATGTATTATTATTATGAAACTCTTTTCCTCTGGTCCTTGTCCTCTGGTCCTCGATTCCCCTACTTGATTAGGAGGGATATGGGCCAAACGCAGGCAGGTGGGACTAGGTGGTTGACAGCACCCGTAGTCGGGATCGGACCCGGGTCTCTGGCGCTGTGAGGCCGCAACTCTACCGCTGCGCCACCCTCTGGCCATTTTGTCCTTGTTCCATACTGTTCTAGGTTGAACATTCTACACTTCTCCACATTCCCATCAACTCCCCAAGTTTCTACCACTCACTTGCAAACCCGGGATATTTACAGCAGCCAAACAACCTGCCAACAAACTCATGAAAGGCTGTTGATCTGACAAATATTCTTTTGAAACAAGGAAACTGCGGATGCCGGTTTACCAAGGAAAGGCACAAAGTGCTGGAGTAACAGGAAGGGGGAGAGAGGGTGGGGGAATGTGGAGGGTGGGGGGGGTAGAATGGATGTGGAGAGGATGTTTCCACTGGTGGGAGAGTCTAGGACTAGAGGTCACAGCCTCGGCATTAAAGGATGTTTTTTTCGGAAGGAGATGATGAGGAATTTCTTTAGTGAATCTGTGGAATTCTTTGCCACAGAAGGCTGTGGAGGCCAAGTCAGTGGATATATTTAAGGCAGATATAGATAGATTCTGGATTAGTGTGGGTATCAGAAGGCAGGAGAATGGGGTTAGGAGGGAGAGATAGATCAGCCATGATTGTATGGAGGAGTAGACTTGATGGGCCGAATGGCCCAATTGTTCTCCTATCACTTATGACCTTCTGACATAACCCAGCAGGTCAGGCAGCGTCTCTGGAGAACATGCGTAGGTGATGTTTCGGTTGGGCCTTTCTACATGTTTAGGAAGGAACTGTAGATGCTGGTTTACACCGAAGATAGACACAAAAAGCTGGAATAACTCAGCGGGTCAGGCAGCATCTCTGAATGGGTGATGTTTCGGGTCGAGACTGGATAGGGATAATAGAAACGAGAGATTTGAAGAGAAAGGAACATCGGCCAAGTGGGATGTTTTTAAAAGGGTGGGGAATAAAAGTCAGGATGAGTACGTCCTCGTTAGAGTGAAGGGCAAAGCAGACAAACGTAAGGAAGCTTGGCTGACGAGGGAAATCGAGGCGTTGGTCAAAAACAAGAAGGATGCATAGGACAGGTAAGGCAGCTGGGATCAGGTGCATCCCTGGAGGAGTTTCTGGAACTAAGGAGTAAACTGGAAAGGGAGATCAAAGGGGCAAAAAGGGCAGTCAGTGTTACTGTCGAAGACCTACTGTAGGTACTATTGTGTATGAAGGTAGACAAATCTCCAGGGCCTGATCAGATATATCTGAAGACATTACGGGAAACTAGAGAGGAAATTGCAGGAGCCCTGGTTGAAATTTATGAGTCATAGACACATAGAAACATAGAAAATAGGTGCAGGAGGAGGCCATTCGGCCCTTCGAGCCTGCACTGCCATTCATTGTGATCATGGCTGATCGTCCCCAATCAATAACCCATGCCTGCCTTCTCCCCATATCCCTTGACTCCACTAGCCCCTAGAGCTCTATCTAACTCTCTCTTAAATCCATCCAATGATTTGGCCTCCACTGTGCCCTCTGTGGCAGGGATTTCCACAAATTCACAACTCTCTGGGCGGAAAATGTTTTTTTCTCACCTCAATGGCCTCCCCTTTATTCTAAGACTGTGTGGCCCCTGGTTCTGGACTCACCCAACATTGGGAACATTTTTCCTGCGTCTAGCTTGTCCAGTCCTTTTATGTTTCTATAAGATATCTCCTCATCCTTCTAAACTCCAGTGAATACAAGCCTAGTCTTTTCAATCATTCCTCATATGACAGTCCCACCATCCCAGGAATCAATCTCGTGAACCTACGCTGAACTGCCTCAATTACAAGGATGTCCTGCCTCAAATTAGGAGACCAAAACTGTACACAGTATTTAAGTCGTCCTTAAATACAGGAGAGTTGCCGGAAGACTGGAGGGTGACAAATGAGGATGGAAAAGTTTTCAAGAAGGGCTGCAGGGAAAATGCTGGGAACTATAGGCTGCTGAGCTTAACATCTGTAGTTGGTAAGTTACTGGAGAGTATTCTGAGGGGTTGGATATACAGGCATTTGGATGGGCAAGGGCTGATTAGGGATAGTCAGCATGGTTTTGTACGTGGGAGGTCGTGTCTCACAAATTATTTTGAAGGTAAGGGCAGAGCTGTAGATGATGTGTACATGGATTTCAATAAGGCTGGGCGATCGTTTCGCCGAATACCTCCGCTCGGTCCGCAATAACCAAGCTGACCTCCCGGTGGCTCAGCACTTCAACTCCCCCTCCCACTCCGTCTCCGACCTCTCTGTCCTGGGTCTCCTCCATGGCCACGGCGAGCAGCACCAGAAATTGGAGGAACAGCACCTCATATTCCGTTTGGGGAGTCTGCATCCTGGGGGCATGAACATTGAATTCTCCCAATTTTGTTAGTCCTTGCTGTCTCCTCCCCTTCCCCAGCCCTCGAGCTGTCTCCTCCCATCCCTCAGCCTTCGGGCTCCTCCTCCTTTTTCCTTTCTTCTCCCCGCCTCCCCCACCCCCCATCAGTCTGAAGAAGGGTTTCGGCCCGAAACGTTGCCTAATTCCTTCGCTCCATAGATGCTGCTGCACCCGCTGAGTTTCTCCAGCTTTTTTGTGTACCAGGCATTCGACAAGGTTCCGCAGGGTAGGCAGCTCTGGAAGGTTAGATCACATGAGATCTAAGGAGGGATGGCTGAATTGATAACAATTGGCTCCATAGAAGGGTTGCTTCTCGGATTGGAGGCCTGTGACTAGTGGTGTGCTTCAGGGTTTGGTGCTGGGCCCGTTACTGTTTGTCATCTACATCAATGATTTGGATGAGAACATACAGGGCAAGATTGGAAAGTTTTTGCTGATGATACAAAAGTGAGTGGTTTTGCAGATAGTGAAGATGGTTGTGAACGATTGCAGCAGGATTTGGATCGATTGGCCAGGTGGGCAGAGGAATGGTTGATGGAATTTAATACAGAGAATGGTGAGTTGTTGCATTTTGGGATGTCTAACAAGGGCAGGACCTATACAGTGAATGGTCGACCTCTGGGTAATGTTGTAGAGCAGAGAGATCTAGGAGTACAGGTGCAGGTTTCCTTGAAGGTCGAGTCGCAGGTAGATGAGGTGGTCAAAAAGGCTTTTGGCACTTAGGCCTTCAACAGCCAGAGTATTGAGTGTAAAAGTTGGGAGGTCATATTGCAGTTGTATAAGACCGCATTTAGAATATTGTGTTCAGTTCTGGGCACCGTCTTATAGGGTGAATTCACGAAAGGTCACTGGAGCATAGATCCGCACGCACGTGACCGAAAATCTCAAGTGGAGGACATGCTAGACATCTGGTACATGTTAGTGGATGGGAAAACACGCACTTTCCCACCCGTTAAAAACATAGAAAACGGCCAGGTTTTGATCTGCAATTTACTGTGCCAGTCGGGGTGAGGCACAGCTACCTAGATTTACAGTCAATAATGCCCTACTTTTGATGAAATTCAGTGAGCAAACGCGATAATTCCCGATATTTTGGGCCTTTAAATCTCCACGGCAAATGTCCGCTGTTCACTTCCGCTGGATTGGCACCTTCAGCTCCCTCTTTAATTTACCTTAGTTTCTATCTTAGTCCTCCACTTGAGATTTTCGGTCACGTGGGTGTGGATCTACGCTCCAGTGACCTTTCGTGAAATCACCCTATAGGAAAGTAACTATGATAAAGGAAACAGGCCATTTTTAGCTGTAGGTTACACAAAAAAGCTGGAGAAACTCAGCGGGTGCAGCAGCATCTATGGAGCGAAGGAAATAGGCAACGTTTCGGGCCGAAACCCTTCTTCAGACTGAAGAAGGGTTTCGGCCCGAAACGTTGCCTATTTCCTTCGCTCCATAGATGCTGCTGCACCCGCTGAGTTTCTCCAGCTTTTTTGTGTAACCTTCGATTCTCCAGCATCTGCAGTTCCCTCTTAAACATTTTTAGCTGTATGTTGGGTGAAAACGAGAAGCTGGTTAATGAAAGTCCAGTCAGTGCCTGTAAAATGTAAGACCAGTGCCTGTAAAGATAAATGCAGTACTTGTTAATTTAAGTCTAGTCCTTATAAATGAGAAGAACTTTTTTCGATGAGAAGAACTTTTTTCATGAGAAGAACTTTTTTCACACAGAGAGTGGTGAATCTCTGGAACTCTCTGCCACAGAGGGTAGTTGAGGCCAGTTCATTGGCTGTGCTGTGCAGTGAAATGACATCTCGTATGTGTATGTGACAAATAAACTTGACTTGACTTGACTTGACTTGGCTATATTTAAGAGGGAGTTAGATGTGGCCCTTGTGGCTAAGGGGATCAGGGGGTATGGAGAGAAGGCAGGTACGGGATACTGAGTTGGATGATCAGCCATGATCATATTGAATGGCGGTGCAGGCTCGAAGGGCCGAATGGCCCACTCCTGCACCTAATTTCTATGTTTCTATGTTTCTATGTAAATGTGAGTCTAATGCTCATAAATATAGGTCGAGCAGTGCTTGTTATTTGCCTAGTCACTGAATGTGTAACAAGGAAGTGGAGATGCTTGTTTAAACTGAAGATAGACGCAACATGAAACCAAATTTCGTTTGAACCTCAATGTTGTCAATGAGGTTCAAATGACAACAAATAAATTGTATCAATGCTGGAGTATGTCTCGGGTGCGCGCACGTGTGTCTCGGGTGCGCGCAACTTGAAGCTCGCCTGGCGATTACTCACTCTCTGACTGGGGCGTTGAGGGAGCGCAGTTTAGACGCGGAGTCTGCAGAAGACGGCGATTTCACATCTCGAGGAAGGATAATTTTTTAGACCATTGCAACGAAGAAACGAACCTGTGCTGCGGCAGACGCGAAAATGTAGACCCAGCGCTTGTGAATGTAAGTCCAGCGCGTGTAAATGTAAGATAGACCCAAAATGCTGGAGTAACTCAGCGGGTCAGGCAGCATCTCTGGGGAGAAGGAGTGCGTGATGTTTCGGGTCGAGACCCGAGTCAGGGGAGAGGGAGACTAGAGCTATGAAAAGGTGTGTCCATGCTCTCCAGAGATGCTGAGTTATCTGAGTTATGCTGACTCCTCTCGTGAGCCGCTGAAAATGCCCCTGTCCCACTTAAGAAACCTGAACGGAAACCTCTGGAGACTTTGCGCCCCACCCGCGGTTCCCGGAGGTTGCAGGTGGTTGCCGGAGGTTGCAGGTAGTGGAAGCAGGTAGTGGCGCAAAGTCTCCAGAGGTTTACGTTCAGGTTTCCTAAGTGGGACAGGGGCATATGTTTTTGTTTTGTAAGCCAGTATCTGTAGTTTCTTTGTCTCCACCATTGTTGAGTTTCAGTTTCATTCAAACATCCGGCAACTTGGATTGTGTCACTTTTATTCTCTTTAGCTTAGTTCCTTTTTTTTGGTTTAGTTTCGAGATTCAGCGCGGAAACAGGCCCCTCGGCCCACCGAGTCCGTGCCGACCAGCGATCCCCGCACACTAACACTATCCATCGCTCACTAGGGATAATTTACCGAAGCCGATTAATCTACAAACCTCCACGTCTTTGGAGTGTGGGAGGAAACCGGAGCGCCCGCAGAAAACCCCACGCAGGTAGGTCAGGGGGAGAACCTGCAAACTCCGCACAGACAGCACGGAGCTCTGGCGCTGTGAGGCAGCAACTCTACCACTGCACGACCGTGCACCACTCGCTATAGTCTCTGAATTCATAGACAGCCCAGTGTAGTTGTCTACAGAGTCTCCACCACAGGAGATGTTTGATTGTTTGATCTCTCCACCATTCACACTCCAAAGTGTAGTGTAGGAAGGAACTGCAGGTGCTGGTTTAAACCGAAGATGGACACAAAATGCCTAACAGCGCCTGGGATCTCGGGTGCTGTCTGTGCGGAGTTTGCAAGTTCACCCTGTGAACATTTGATTGATTTTTAAAACTTACTTTGGAGACACAACGCGAAGAACAGGCCCTTCGGCCCACCGAGTCCACACCGACCAGCGATCCCCGCACACTAACGCTATAAGAAAGCGAATGGCATATTAACATTCATAACTCAGAGGGACAGGCAGCATCTCGGGCGGCGTTTCCGGTCGAGACCCTTCTTCAGACTGGTCAGTGAAAAGGGAAACGAGAGATATAGACGATGATGTAGAGAGATAAAGAACAATGAATGAAAGATGTGCAAAAATGGAAAGATGAGAAAGGAAACATAACATAGAAACATAGAAATTAGGTGCAGGAGTAGGCCATTCGGCCCTTCGAGCCTGCACCGCCATTCAATATGATCATGGCTGATCATCCAACTCAGTATCCCGTACCTGCCTTCTCTCCATACCCCCTAATCCCCTTAGCCACAAGGGCCACATCTAACTCCCTCTTAAATATAGCCAATGAACTGGCCTCAACTACCCTCTGTGGCAGAGAGTTCCAGAGATTCACCACTCTCTGTGTGAAAAAAGTTCTTCTCATCTCGGTTGAAGGAATCAGGCCATTGTGAGTTGTTTGTTGGGTGGGAACGAGAAGCTGGTGTGACTTGGGTGGGGGAGGGGATGGAGAGAGAGGGAATGCTGGGGCTACCTGAAGTGAGAGAAGTCAATGTTCATACCACTGGGGTGTAAGCTGCCCCAGCGAAATATGAGGTGCTGTTCCTCCAATTTGTGTTTAACCTCACTCTGGCAGTGGAGGAGACTTAGGACAGAAAGGTCAGTGTGGGAATGAGAAGGAGAATTAAAGTGTTTAGCACCCGGGGAGATCAAATCAGTTTGGTTTATTGTCACGTGTACAGTGAAAAGCTTTTGTTGCGTGCTAACCAGTCAGCGGAAAGACAATACATGATTACAATCGAGCCGTCCACAGTGTACAGATACATGATAAGGGAATAACGTTTAGTGCAAGGTAAAGCCAGTAAAGTCCGATCAAAGATAGTCCGAGCTTCACCAATGAGGTAGATAGTAGTTCAGGACTGCTTGCTACAACTAACTAACTAGCCCTGTCCCACGGTACAAGTTCATTCAAGAGTTCTCCCGGGTTTGCCCTGATTTGAACTCGGAGAACTGTTCTAACTGCAAGTGACATATATGATGTCAAGATTAAAAATGATTATTATCCTAAATGGCACAGCTGATAAAGCCACTGCCTCACAGCGCCTGGGATCTCGGGTGCTGTCTGTGCGGAGTTTGCAAGTTCACCCTGTGAACATTTGATTGATTTTTAAAACTTACTTTGGAGACACAACGCGAAGAACAGGCCCTTCGGCCCACCGAGTCCACACCGACCAGCGATCCCCGCACACTAACGCTATAAGAAAGCGAATGGCATGTTAACATTCATAGCAAAAGGATTTGAGTATAGGGTGATTTCACGAAAGGTCACTGGATCATAGATCCTCACCCACGTGACCGCAAAATCCAACTGGGGTACAAGCGCCACTTCCGGTACATGTTATTGATGCTAGAAACGCGCACTTTCCCACCCGTTAAAAACCGCGAAAACGGCCCGTTTTTGAGCTGTAAATAACTGTGCCAGTCGGGGTGACCGTGAGGCACAGCAATCTAACTTTACAGTCCAGAAGATTGATAAAAACAAAGGTAAATACAAGAGGGAGCTGAAGGGGCAACAACAGCGGAAGTGGTTTAGCGGACATTCGCCGTGGAGATATAAATATTGTAAATATCTGGAATTATCGCGTTTGCTCACTGCATTTCATCAAAAGTAAGGCATTATTGACGTTTTATCTTTATTCATTTGTTATATGAAAAGTTTTAAAAGTGAAAAATCCGTCAGTAAAATTGCAAAATCGCCCATGGTTCTCAGGTGGGTTTTAACATGCAAAATGAAAACGCTTCTGAAGCTACATTTACCATTTAAATAATTGTAAACTATCAATGCGTTTTCAAATAAATTTTACTAAGGAATGGGATAATTGTCAGCTGTTAATTGGACAAAATCAGGACATTTTATTATTATTATCCAATTAACAGCTGACAATTATCCCATTCCTTAGTTTGCATCTGAGTAAAATTTATTTCAAAATGCATTGATAGTTTACCATTATTTAAATGGTAAATGTAGCTTCAGAAGTGTTTTCATTTTGCATGTTAAAACCCACCTGAGAACCATGGGCGATTTTGCAATTTTACTGACGGATTTTTCACTTTTAAAACTTTTCCTATAACAACTGAATAAAGATAAAACATCAATAATGCCTTACTTTTGATGAAATGCAGCGAGCAAATGCGATAATTCCTGATATTTACAATATTTATATCTCCACGGCGAATGTCCGCTAAGCACTTCCGCTGTTGTTGCCCCTTCAGCTCCCTCTTGTATTTACCTTTGTTTTTATCTATCTTCTGGACTGTAAAGTTAGATTGCTGTACCTCACGGTCACCCCGACTGGCACAGTTATTTACAGCTCAAAAATGGGCCGTTTTCGCGGTTTTCAACGGCTGTGAAAGTGCGCGTTTTCAACATCACTAACATGTACCGGAAGTGACGCTTGTACTCCAGTTGGATTTTGCGGTCACGTGGGTGAGGATCTACGCTCCAGTGACCTTTCGTGAAATCACCCTATAGGAGCAGGGAGGTTCTACTGCAGTTGTACAGGGTCTTGGCGAGACCACACCTGGAGTATTGCGTACAGTTTTGGTCTCCTAATCTGAGGAAAGACATTATTGCCATAGAGGGAGTACAGAGAAGGTTCACCAGACTGATTCCTGGGATGTCAGGACTTTCATATGAAGAAAGACTAGATAGTCTTGGCTTGTACTCGCTAGAATTTTGAAGATTGAGGGGGGATCTTATTGAAACTTACAAAATTCTTAAGGGGTTGGACAGGCTAGATGCAGGAAGATTGTTCCCGATGTTGGGGAAGTCCAGAACAAGGGGTCACACAGTCTAAGGTTAAGGGGGAAATCTTTTATGACCAAGATGAGAAAAATAATTTCACACAGAGAGTGGTGAATCTGTAGAACTCTCTGCCACAGAAGGTAGTTGAGGCCAGTTCATTGGCTATATTTAAGAGGGAGTTAGATGTGGCCCTTGTGGCTCAAGGGATCAGGGGGTATGGAGAGAAGGCAGGGATGGGATACTGAGTTGGATGATCAGCCATGATCATATTGAATGGTGGCGCAGGCTCTAAAGGGCCGAATGGCCTCTACTCCTGCACCTATTTTCTATGTTTCTATGTTTCTATATCCTAGGGAGAATTTACAATTAACCGCAGCCAATTAACCGACAAACCTGCCTGTCTTTGCAGTATGGGGAGGGGGGGAACCGGTGATCCCGGAGAAATCCCGCACAGGTCACGGGGAGAACGTACAAACTCCATACAGACAGCACCCATAGTTGGGATCGAACCCTGGTCTCTGGCTCTGTGAGGCAGCAACTCTACCACTACGCTACTGTGCCCCCTAAATTGATAGATATTTTATTGGTACCATGTAACTCTCAGTTTTGCATGCAGTATGCAAGGAGGAGCCACCTAAAGGGTACCGACAAAGCAACAAAGGTATTTAATGCAATCTTCCTCCCCTTGACTGATGCTCAACACATGCGTTCAAATGTGATCTGACAAATAGCGAGGACATTATTTCCAAAGATATATTCAAATCTTATTTCATAAAAGGTGATTTCTGGTAATCCTAGTCAATGGTACTCAAAATAGTTTAGTTTCGAGGTACAACGTGGCAACAGGCCCTTCGGCCCACTGGGTCTATCCCCACCAGCGATCACTCATACACTAGTTCTCATAAGTGCATAAGTGATGGGAGCAGAATAAGACCATTCGGCCCATCAAGTCTACTCTGCCGTTCAATCATGGCTAATCTATCTTTCCCTCCCACCCCATTCTCCTGCCCTCTCCTAGTAACCCCAGATGTCTGTACCTAAAAAATATCCATTGCCTAAAAAATATCCATTGATGGCCTCCACAGACTTCTGTGGCAACGAATTTCAGAAATTCACCACCCTCTGACTAAAGAAATTCCTCGTCCTCTCCTTCCTAAATATAGAAACATAGAAAATAGGTGCAGGTGTAGGCCATTCGGCCCTTCGAGCCTGCACCGCCATTCAATATGATCATGGCTGATCATCCAACTAAAGGAACGTCCTTTAATTCTGAGGCTGTGCCCTCTGGTCCTAGACTCTCCCACTAGTGGAAACATCCTCTCCACATCCACTATACTGGCCTAGACCTTTCTCTGAGATCTTCGGTTCCCTCCCACACTCAGAATTCATACAGGTTTGTAAGCTAATTAACTTGGTATAGATGTAAAATAAAATGTTTGGAGTGTGTAGGATAGTGTTACTGTGCGGGGATCGCTAGTCTGTGCGGACTCGGTGGGCTGAAGGGCCTGTTTCCGTGCTGTATCTCTAAACTAGACTAAACTTAGATGGGGCATCTTGGTCGGCATGGATTGGATGGGCTGAAGGCCATGTTTGTGTGTTGTATGCCTCTATAATTCTATAACAGTACAGCATGGGAACAGGCCCTTCGGCCCACAATGTTTGTGCCAGAGGATGTCTCCTCTGCCTGACCGTGATCCATATCCCTTCATTCCCTGCAATTCCATAGAGGGAGTGCAGAGACGGTTCACCAGACTGATTCTGGGATGTCAGGACTGTCTTATGAAGAAAGACTGGATAGACTTGGTTTATACTCTCTAGAATTTAGGAGATTGAGAGGGGATCTTATAGAAACTTACAAAATTCTTAAGGGGTTGGACAGGCTAGATGCAGGAAGATTGTTCCCGATGTTGGGGAAGTCCAGGACAAGGGGTCACAGCTTAAGGATAAGGGGGAAATCCTTTAAAACCGAGATGAGAAGAACTTTTTTCACACAGAGAGTGGCGAATCTCTGGAACTCTCTGCCACAGAGGGTAGTTGAGGCCACAGTTCATTGGCTATATTTAAGAGGGAGTTAGATGTGGCCCTTGTGGCTAAGGGGATCAGGGGGTATGGAGAGAAGGCAGGTACGGGATACTGAGTTGGATGATCAGCCATGATCATATTGAATGGCGAATGGTGCAGGCTCGAAGGGCCGAATGGCCTACTCCTGCACCTAATTTCTATGTTCTATGTTTCTATGTCCCTATCCAAAAGCCTCTTAAACCCCTCCATCATATCTGCCTCCACCAGCACGTTCCAGGCACCCACCACCCTCTGCCCAGCATATCACCTTTAACCTTTGCCCCCCTCACCTTGAAGCCATGCCCTCTAGTCTTTGACATGTCCATGCTGGGGATAATGCTCGGACAGTCGACCCAATCTGGGCCTCTTATTATTTTATATTCTTCTACCATCCTGCCACACTCCAGAGGAAACAATCCAACTGTGTCCAACTTCTCCATGTTATTGTGCAGGGAAGAACTGCAGACGCTGATCTAAATCGGAGATAGACACAGAATGCTGGAGTAACTCAGTCTGAAGAAGGGTCCCAACCCGAAACGTCACCCATTCCTTCTCTCCAGAGATGCTGCCTGTCCCGCTGAGTTACTCCAGCATTTTTGTGTCTCTCTCCTTGTTACCGATGCCCTCTAAAAATGTGTGGAACGGTGGTAGAGTTGCTGCCTCACAGCGTCAGAGACCCGGGTTCGATCCTGACCACGGGTGCTGTCTGTATGGAGTTTGGATGCTCTCTCCGTGGGTTTTCTCCGGGTGCTCCGGTTTCATAGAAACGTGGAAACATAGAAATTAGGTGCAGGAGTGGGCCATTCGGCCCTTCGAGCCTGCACCGCCATTCATTGTGATCATAGAAACATAGAAATTAGGTGCAGGAGTAGGCCATTCGGCCCTTCGAGCCTGCACCATTCGCCATTCAATATGATCATGGCTGATCATCCAACTCAGTATCCTGTACCTGCCTTCTCTCCATACCCCCTGATCCCCTTAGCCACAAGGGCCACATCTAACTCCCTCTTAAATATAGCCAATGAACTGTGGCCTCAACTACCCTCTGCGGCAGAGAGTTCCAGAGATTCACCACTCTCTGTGTGAAAAAAGTTCTTCTCATCTCGGTTTTAAAGGATTTTCCCCCTTATCCTTAAGCTGTGACCCCTTGTCCTGGACTTCCCTAACACATCGGGAACAATCTTCCTGCATCTAGCCTGTCCAACCCCTTAAGAATTTTGTAAGTTTCTATAAGATCCCCTCTCAATCTCCTAAATTCTAGAGAGTATAAACCAAGTCTATCCAGTCTTTCTTCATAAGACAGTCCTGACATCCCAGGAATCAGTCTGGTGAACCTTCTCTGCACTCCCTCTATGGCAATAATGTCCTTCCTCAGATTTGGAGACCAAAACTGTACACAATACTCCAGGTGTGGTCTCACCAAGACCCTGTACAACTGCAGTAGAACCTCCCTGCTCCTATACTCAAATCCTTTTGCAATGAAAGCTAACATACCATTCGCTTTCTTTACTGCCTGCTGCACCTGCATGCCTACCTTCAATGACTGGTGTACCATGACACCCAGGTCTCGCTGCATCTCCCCCTTTCCCAATCGGCCACCATTTAGATAATAGTCTGCTTTCCCGTTTTTGCCACCAAAATGGATAACCTCACATTTATCCACATTATACTGCATCTGCCAAACATTTGCCCACTCACCCAGCCTATCCAAGTCACCTTGCAGTCTCCTAGCATCCTCCTCACAGCTAACACTGCCCCCCAGCTTAGTGTCATCCGCAAACTTGGAGATATTGCCTTGGAGTTTCCTCCCACACTCCAAAGACGTGGAGGTCTGAAGAAGGGTCTCGGCCCGAAACGTTGCCTATTTCCTTCGCTAGATAGATGCTGCCGCACCCGCTGTGTTTCTCCAGCATTTTTGTGTACCTGGGATTTTCCAGCATTTGCAGTTCCTTCTTAAACACAGGGGTTTGTCGGCTACACAAACGTGCTGGAGAAACTCAGCGGGTGCAGCAGCATCTATGGAGCGAAGGAAATAGGTAACGTTTGGGGCCGAAACGTTTGTCGGCTAATTGGTTTCTGTAAGAATTGTAAATTGTCCCGAGTGTTACGCTGCGCCGCCCAATTTTAAAGGGCATTAGTAACAAGGAGAGAGAGACACAAAATGCTGGAGTTGACTCAGCCGGTCACTGATCTGCACAAACTCGGTGAGATGTATGTTGACTCCGGGCAGTTTCTCAAAACGAAACGAAACGAAAGTAACTTCTGACAGACCTATTTCCGAATTCTCTTCAAATGTGTGACGAGGGGGCCCAGTGCAAATTGCATGTGTGTGTGTGTGTGTGTATGTGTATATGTGTGTGTGTGTGAGTGTATGTGTGTGTATGTGTATGTGTGTGTGTATGTGTGTGTGTGTGTGTGTGTGTGTGTGTGTGTGTGTGTGTGTGTGTGTGTGTGTGTGTGTGTGTGTGTGTGTGTGTGTGTGTGTGTGTGTGTGTGTGTGTGTGTGTGTGTGTGTGTGTGTGTGTGTGTGTGTGTGTGTGTGTGTGTGTGTGTGTGTGTGTGTGTGTGTGTGTGTGTGTGTGTGTTTTGTGTGTGTGCAAGCCCTTGCTTACGTGCACGCGTAGTTTGGGTGCAATCGCTTGCCAGTTTTACAGTGCGCTCGTGCACGCGCGCGGGTGTGTCTCGGGTGCGCGCATTTTTGCAGCTCGCCCGGGGATTTCTCACTCTGTGTGACTGGGACCTCAGGGCAAAAGAACTCGGGGAAGTTCAGGAAAGATATTTTTTTAAACCATTGCAACGAAGAAACGATACTTTGCTGCGGCAGACGCAAACATGTAGACCCAGCGCTTGTGAATGTAAGTCCAGCGCTTGTGAATGTAGACCCAGCGCTTGTGAATGTAGACCCAGCGCTTGTGAATGTAAGACCCACCGCTTGTGAATGTAGACCCACAGCTTGTGAATTGAATGTAAGTCCACAGGGGCCGAAACGTTTGTCGGTTAATTGGTTTCTGTAAGAATTGTAAATTGTCCCGAGTGTTACGCTGCGCCGCCCAATTTTAAAGGGCATTAGTAACAAGGAGAGAGACACAAAATGCTGGAGTTGACTCAGCCGGTCACTGATCGGCACAAACTCGGTGGGTTTCGGCCCGAAACGTTGCCTATGTCCTTCGCTCCATAGATGCTGCTGCACCCGCTGAGTTTCTCAGCCAGCTTTTCTGTGTAACCTTCGGTGAAATGTATGTTGACTCCGGGCAGTTTCTCGAAACGAAACGAAACGAAAGAAACCTCTGATAGACCTATTTCCGAATTATCTTCAAATGTGTGACGAGGGGGCCCAGTGCAAATTGTGTGTGCGTGTGGTGCGTGTGTGTGTGTATGTGTGTGTGTATGTGTGTGTGCGTGTGTATGTGTGTGTGTGTGTGTGTACGTGTGTGTGTGTGTGTGTGTGTGTGTGTGTGTGTGTGTGTGTGTGTGTGTGTGTGTGTGTGTGTGTGTGTGTGTGTGTGTGTGTGTGTGTGTGTGTGTGTGTGCGTGTATGTGTGTGTGCGTGTATGTGTGTGTATAGGGTGATTTCACCAAAGGTCAAATGAGCGTAGACCCCCCCCCTCACGTGACCGAAAATTTTAACTGGAGGACATCTCTCAGTTTGGTACATGTTAGTGAATGGGGAAACACGCACTTTCCCACCCGTTAAAAACATGGAAAACGGCCGATTTTTGAGCTGAAATTTTCTGTGCTAGTCGGGGTGACCGTGAAGCACAGCGACCTAAATTTTCAGGCAAAAACAAAGATAGAAAGTGAGGTAATTACAAGAGGGAACTGAAGGTAGAAAGTGGCGGAAGTGAACAGCTGACATTTGCCGTGGTGATTTTGAGATCCAAAATATCGGGAATTATCGCGTTTGCTCGCTGAATTTCATCAAAACTAAGGCATTATTAACTTACTTTTGATGAAATTCAGCGAGCAAACGCGATAATTCCCGATATTTTGGATCTTAAAATCCACAGCTTGTGAATGTGTCCAGCGCTTGTGAATGTAAGTCCACAGCTTGTGAATGTAGACCCACAGCTTGTGAATGTAAGTCCAGCGCTTGTGAATGTAAGTCCACAGCTTGTGAATGTAGACCCACAGCTTGTGAATGTAGACCCACAGCTTGTGAATGTAGACCCACAGCTTGTGAATGTAGACCCACAGCTTGTGACCATGTAAGTCCATGTAAGTCCAGCGCTTGTGAATGTAAGTCCACAGCTTGTGAATGTAAGTCCAGCGCTTGTGAATGTAAGTCCAGCGCTTGTGAATGTAAGTCCACAGCTTGTGAATGTAAGTCCACAGCTTGTGAATGTAAGTCCAGCGCTTGTGAATGTAAGTCCAGCGCTTGTGAATGTAAGTCCACAGCTTGTGAATGTAAGTCCAGCGCTTGTGAATGTAAGTCCACAGCTTGTGAATGTAAGTCCAGCGCTTGTGAATGTAAGTCCACAGCTTGTGAATGTAGACCCAGCGCTTGTGAATGTAGACCCACAGCTTGTGAATGTAAGCCCAGCGCTTGTGAATGTAGACCCACAGCTTGTGAATGTAGACCCACAGCTTGTGAATGTAGACCCACAGCTTGTGAATGTAGACCCACAGCTTGTGAATGTAAGTCCACAGCTTGTGAATGTAAGTCCACAGCTTGTGAATGTAAGTCCAGCGCTTGTGAATGTAAGTCCAGCGCTTGTGAATGTAAGTCCAGCGCTTGTGAATGTAGACCCACAGCTTGTGAATGTAAGTCCAGCGCTTGTGAATGTAAGTCCAGCGCTTGTGAATGTAAGTCCAGCGCTTGTGAATGTAAGTCCAGCGCTTGTGAATGTAAGTCCACAGCTTGTGAATGTAAGTCCACAGCTTGTGAATGTAGACCCACAGCTTGTGAATGTAAGTCCAGCGCTTGTGAATGTAAGTCCAGCGCTTGTGAATGTAAGTCCAGCGCTTGTGAATGTAAGTCCAGCGCTTGTGAATGTAAGTCCAGCGCTTGTGAATGTAAGTCCAGCGCTTGTGAATGTAAGTCCACAGCTTGTGAATGTAAGTCCACAGCTTGTGAATGTAAGTCCAGCGCTTGTGAATGTAAGTCCAGCGCTTGTGAATGTAAGTCCAGCGTTTGTGAATGTAAGTCCAGCGTTTGTGAATGTAAGTCCAGCGCTTGTGAATGTAAGTCCACAGCTTGTGAATGTAAGTCCAGCGCTTGTGAATGTAAGTCCAGCGCTTGTGAATGTAAGTCCAGCGCTTGTGAATGTAAGTCCAGCGCTTGTGAATGTAGACCCACAGCTTGTGAATGTAAGTCCAGCGCTTGTGAATGTAGACCCACAGCTTGTGAATGTAAGTCCAGCGCTTGTGAATGTAAGTCCAGCGCTTGTGAATGTAAGTCCAGCGCTTGTGAATGTAAGTCCAGCGCTTGTGAATGTAAGTCCACAGCTTGTGAATGTAAGTCCAGCGCTTGTGAATGTAGACCCACAGCTTGTGAATGTAAGTCCAGCGCTTGTGAATGTAAGTCCAGCGCTTGTGAATGTAAGTCCAGCGCTTGTGAATGTAGTCCAGCGCTTGTGAATGTAAGTCCAGCGCTTGTGAATGTAGACCCAGCGCTTGTGAATGTAAGTCCAGCGCTTGTGAATGTAAGTCCAGCGCTTGTGAATGTAAGTCCAGCGCTTGTGAATGTAAGTCCAGCGCTTGTGTGAATGTAAGTCCAGCGCTTGTGAATGTAGACCAGCGCTTGTGAATGTAAGTCCAGCGCTTGTGAATGTAAGTCCAGCGCTTGTGAATGTAAGTCCACAGCTTGTGAATGTAGACCCACAGCTTGTGAATGTAAGTCCAGCGCTTGTGAATGTAGACCCACAGCTTGTGAATGTAGACCCACCGCTTGTGAATGTAAGTCCAGCGCTTGTGAATGTAGACCCACAGCTTGTGAATGTAAGTCCAGCGCTTGTGAATGTAAGTCCAGCGCTTGTGAATGTAAGTCCACAGCTTGTGAATGTAGACCCAGCGCTTGTGAATGTAGACCCACAGCTTGTGAATGTAGACCCACAGCTTGTGAATGTAGACCCACAGCTTGTGAATGTAGACCCACCGCTTGTGAATGTAAGTCCAGCGCTTGTGAATGTAAGTCCACAGCTTGTGAATGTAAGTCCACAGCTTGTGAATGTAGACCCACCGCTTGTGAATGTAAGTCCAGCGCTTGTGAATGTAGACCCACAGCTTGTGAATGTAAGTCCACAGCTTGTGAATGTAAGTCCAGCGCTTGTGAATGTAAGTCCACAGCTTGTGAATGTAAATCCACAGCTTGTGAATGTAAGTCCACAGCTTGTGAATGTAGACCCAGCGCTTGTGAATGTAGACCCACAGCTTGTGAATGTAAGTCCAGCGCTTGTGAATGTAGACCCAGCGCTTGTGAATGTAAGTCCAGCGCTTGTGAATGTAGACCCAGCGCTTGTGAATGTAGACCCAGCGCTTGTGAATGTAGACCCACAGCTTGTGAATGTAAGTCCAGCGCTTGTGAATGTAGACCCACAGCTTGTGAATGTAAGTCCACAGCTTGTGAATGTAGACCCAGCGCTTGTGAATGTAAGTCCAGCGCTTGTGAATGTAAGTCCAGCGCTTGTGAATGTAGACCCAGCGCTTGTGAATGTAAGTCCAGCGCTTGTGAATGTAAGTCCAGCGCTTGTGAATGTAAGTCCAGCGCTTGTGAATGTAAGTCCAGCGCTTGTGAATGTAAGTCCAGCGCTTGTGAATGTAAGTCCACAGCTTGTGAATGTAAGTCCAGCGCTTGTGAATGTAAGTCCAGCGCTTGTGAATGTAGACCCACAGCTTGTGAATGTAAGATAGACACTAAATGATCGAGTAACTCAGCGGGACAGGCAGCATCTCTGGAGAGAAGGAATGGGTGAAGTTTCGGGTCGAGACCCTTCTTCAGACTGGTGAGGGATAAGGGAAAGGAGA
>NW_026576912.1:0-5000 GCF_028641065.1 Leucoraja erinaceus
GAAGAGATGGAGGAACGAGGGGGAGAGAGGGGAGAGAGGGGGAGAGGGGAGAGAGGGAGGAGGGAGGTGAGGAGAGAGGACAGAGACGAAGAGGAGAGAAGAGGAGAGGAGAGGGGAGAGGGAGAGGAGGGAGAGAAGGGAGAGAGGATGTTGGAGGGAGGAGAGGGGAGGGGAGGGGAGAGGAGAGGATGAGAGGAGAGAGAGGAAGAGAGGGATGGTAGCGGGAACGAGGAGAGGGGAGAGGGAGAGCAGGGCGAGAGAGAGGGGAGTCCAGCGAGGGAGTTACCCTAGGGAGACAGGAGGGAGGAGAGAGGGAGGAGGAGGGGAGTGAGAGGTGCGTCGGTAGCGGGGGAGAGAGGAGACCTAGACCGTGGGAGGAGACAAAGGAGGAGGGGGAGAGAGAGAGAGGGGAGAGGGGAGGAGAGGGGAGGGGGGGGGGGGAGGGGGAGAGGGAAAGATAGCGGAGAGGGGAGTGCAGAGGGAGAGACAGAGAGAAGCGAGGAGAGAGGAGGAGAGGAGAGGAGAGGGGAGAGAGGGGAGAGAGAGGGAGAGATGGAGAGGACTCGGAGCGAGAAAAGATGGGGAGGAGAGGGAGAGAGGCTCGAGGGAGGGGCCTGGACAGAGGGAGGAGGAGGTTGTTGGGAGATTGTGAAACCGACGCGCCACTCACGGGATGAGGGCCGCTTGAGGAGGTCCGGGGGACGAGAGAGGCTATCCTTGGTAGGGCTGGATGCGGAGAGAGATGTCAGGGACGCCGGCAGGCGTGGACGGATCAGATCTCAGGGCCTGGACGGGGAGACTGGACAGACAAAGCCCTCACAGAGCTCTTTGGGGAAGGGAGGCAGGAGAGGAGTAGAGACCCAGAGCTGACGACAGAAAGCACCCAGAGAGAAAGCCACATCACTGAGCATTTCACAACCTCCATGTCCGTTTCTACCCCCATATGAGAGGAGAAGGAAACTCAGGACAGTCCAGCATTCTGTAGGAGGACCACTCAGCCGAGTAGAGTAGACGGTCCCCCGCTGAGGAGAGGCATCCCAGACCTCTGAGGAAGGGAGGATCTCATCGGAAGGATCAGGTCCTCCTCCCGAAGGAAATGGAGAACGCTCCCTGCTCCCTCCAGGGGTCCCCCCACACGTCAATCTCTGCCCTCTGACTCGGAAAGAGAGATGGGATCAGATTAGAAGGGGGTCTCCCCCCCCGATCAGGAGCACACATTCCTGAAGAGGGGGAAGGGACCTCTTTGAACATATCAGATGCCCTCCGAGAGGACCCCTCGGCCCTCCAGTAGACTCGAAATCACATTGGCCCGGTGTTCTCCTTAGACACTCACAGATGATGGGATCTTCCAGATGAAACGGCTTGAACTCCTCCCTCCATCTCCACACGTTGGATCTGCTTTAGGACGAGCATGAGGGGGAACCCGCATGCTCCCTCGTTACACAGAGTCCATTTAACAGTTCCAGTGAGGTGGAGGCCACCCTTCCACCCCATCTAGTTGGGTTAAAGGCGCACAGTTATCCATTAGGAACCAGCTGGGGAGAAGGGAATGGACAGATTATGGAGGAACCTCTCACCGCTATTCAATAAGACTCCCCTCTGTTAGAGAGGATTCCCTAAGAGGGCCAGAGGGACAGATCCTACACAGTAAATTCTCCCCTTGGAGGGTATCACTCAGGATCACCCAGAAAACCTAGACAAATACCCCCCCATCTCTCCACCCCCTCCCTCTGACTCATCCTCTCTACACTCAATCCCCCACACCTCTCTCCTCTCTGAGACGCTCTCCTCTCCACTCTCCTCCCCCCTCTCCCTCTCCCTCCGTCTCCCTCTCCCAGCTCCGGTCTCACCCCGAGACCAACCCGCCCCGTCTCTACTGCGCCCCTCTCTCCGACCTAACATGAGTCTACACTAGTCCCACCCCCGACCAACATGCCCCTCTACACTAGTCCCACCCCCGACCAACATGCCCCGTCTACACCAGTCCCACCCCGACCACCAACATGCCCCCCTCTACACTAGTCCCAACCCCTCCAAATGCCCCTCTCCACACTAGAGTCCCCATCCAACATGCCCCATCTACACTAGTCCCACCCCGACCAAACATGCCCCTCTACACTAGTCCCACCCCGACCAACATGCCCCATCTACACTAGTCCCACCCCGACCAACATGCCCCATCTACCACTAGTCCCACCCCCCGACCAACATGCCCCGTCTACACTAGTCCCACCCAGACCAACATGCCCCGTCTACACTAGTACCACCCTGACCAACATGCCCCGTCTACACTAGTCCCACCCCGACCAACATGCCCCGTCTACACTAGTCCCACCCCCGACCAACATGCCCCATCTACACTACTCCCACCCCACCCCGACCAACATGTCCCATCTACACTAATCCCCCCCCGACCAACATGCCCCCCGTCTACCCTCGTCCCACCCCCGACCAACATGCCCCGTCTACACTAGTCCCACCCCGACCAACATGCCCCGTCTACACTAGTCCCACCCCGACCAACATGCCCCGTCTACACTAGTCCCACCCCGACCAACATGCCCCGTCTACACTAGTCCCACCCCGACCAACATGCCCCGTCTACACTAGTCCCCACCCCGACCAACATGCCCCGTCTACACTAGTCCCACCCCCACCCACAAGCCCCATCTACACTAGTCCCCCCCCCCGACCAACATGCCCCATCTACACTAGTCCCCCACCCCGACCAACATGCCCCATCTACACTAGTCCCCCACCCCGACCAACATGCCCCGTCTACACTAGTCCCACACCGACCAAACATGCCCCGTCTACACTAGTCCCACCCCGACCAACATGCCCCATCTACACTAGTCCCACCCCGACCAACACATGCCCCGTCTACACTAGTCCCCACCCCACCCCGACCAACATGCCCCGTCTACACTAGTCCCACCCCGACCAACATGCCCCATCTACACTAGTCCCACCCCCCACAAACATGCCCCGTCTACACTAGTCCCACCCCGACCAAAACATGCCCGTCTACACTAGTCCCACCCCGACCAACCGTCTACACTAGTCCCATGCCCCCCCTACACTAGTCCCACCCCCAACCAACCACACTGCCCCGTCTACACACTAGTCCCACCCCGACCAACATGCCCCGTCTACACTAGTCCCCACCCCGACCAACATGCCCCGTCTACACTAGTCCCCACCCCGACCAACATGCCCGTCTACACTAGTCCCACCCCCCCCCGACCAACATGCCCCGTCTACACTAGTCCCACCCCGACCAACATGCCCCGTCTACACTAGTCCCACCCCCCCGACCAACATGCCCCATCTACACTAGTCCCACCCCGACCAACATGCCCCATCTATGCCCCACCTACACTTGTCCCATCTTCACTAGTCACTCCCAGCCAACATGCCCCATCTACACTAGTCCCACCCCGACCAACATGCCCCATCTACACTAGTCCCACCCCCGACCAACATGCCTATCTACACTAGTCCCACCCCGACCAACATGCCCCATACACTAGTAGTCCCCCCCCAACATGCCCCATCTACACTAGTCCCACCCCGACCAACATGCCCCGTCTACACTAGTCCCACCCCAACCAACATGCCCCGTCTACACTAGTCCCACCCCGACCAACATGCCCCATCTACACTAGTCCCACCCCCGACCAACATGCCCCATCTACACTAGTCCCACCCCGACCAACATGCCCCAACTAAACTCCTCCCACCCCCCCACCAACATGCCCCATCTACACTAGTCCCCCCACGACCAACATGCCTCATCTACACTAGTCCCACCCCGACCAACATGCCCCATCTACACTAGTCCCACCCCGACTAACGTGCCCCATCTCCACTGGTTCCACCCCAATCAACATGCCCCGTCTACACTAGTCCCACCCCGACCAACATGCCCCACCTACACTAGTCCCACCCCGACCAACATGCCCCCTCTACACTAGTCCCACCCCCGACCAACATGCCCCATCTACACTAGTAGTCCCACCCCGACCAACATGCCCCATCTACACTAGTCCCACCCCGACCAACCTGCCCCAACTACACTAGTTCCCCCCCAACACACATGCTCATAACTACACTACACTAGTCCCACCCCGACCAACATGCCCCATCTACACTAGTCCCACCCGACCAACATGCCCCGTCTACACTAGTCCCACCCCGACCAACATGCCCCCCTACACTAGTCCCACCCCGACCAACATGCCCCCCGTCTACACTAGTCCCCCCCCGACCAACATGCCCCATCTACACTAGTCCCCACCCCGACCAACATGCCCCATCTACACTAGTCCCACCCCGACCAACATGCCCCATCTACACTAGTCCCACCCCGACCAACATGCCCCATCTACACTAGTCCCACCCCGACCAACATGCCCCATCTACACTAGTCCCACCCCGACCAACATGCCCCATCTACACTAGTCCCACCCCGACCAACATGCCCCATCTACACTAGTCCCACCCCGACCAACATGCCCCATCTACACTAGTCCCCACCCCCGACCAACATGCCCCGTCTACACTAGTCCCACCCCGACCAACATGCCCCATCTACACTAGTCCCACCCCGACCAACATGTCCCATCTACACTAGTCCCACCCCGACCAACATGCCCCATCTACACTAGTCCCACCCCGACCAACATGCCCCATCTACACTAGTCCTACCCCCCTACCAACATGCCCCATCTACACTAGTCCCACCCCGACCAACATGCCCCATCTACACTAGTCCCACCCCGACCAACATGCCCCATCTACACTACACTAGTCCCACCCCCACCAACATGCCCCATCTACACTAGTCCCACCCCGACCAACATGCCCCATCTACACTAGTCCCACCCCGACCAACATGCCCCATCTACACTAGTCCCACCCCGACCAACATGCCCCATCTACACTAGTCCCACCCCGACCAACATGCCCCATCTACACTAGTCCCACCCCGACCAACA
>NW_026576912.1:10000-61489 GCF_028641065.1 Leucoraja erinaceus
TTGGTGTGTGGGCCTTTATAAATCAGAGCATTGAGTATAGAAGTTGGGATGTAATGTTAAAATTGTACAAGGCTTTGGTGAGGCCAATTCTGGAGTATGGTGTACAATTTTTGGTCGCCAATTATAGGAAGGATGTCAACAAAATAGAGAGAGTACAGAGGAGATTTACTAGAAGGTTGCCTGGGTTTCAACAACTAAGTTACAGAGATAGGTTGAACAAGTTACTTTATTCTCTGGAGCGCAGAAGGTTAAGGGGGGACTTGATAGAGGTTTTTTAAAATGATGAGAGGGATAGACAGAGTTGATGTGGACAAGCTTTTCCCTTTGAGAATAGGGAAGATTCAAACAAGAGGACATGACTTGAGAATTAAGGGACAGAAGTTTAGGGGTAACATGAGGGGGAACTTCTTTACTCAGAGAGTGGGAGCGGTGTGGAATGAGCTTCCAGTGGAAGTGGTGGAGGCAGGTTCGTTGGTATCATTTAAAAATCAATTGGATAGGCATATGGATGAGAAGGGAATGGAGGGTTATGGTATGAGTGCAGGCAGGTGGGACTAAGGGAAAAAAAAGTTGTTCAGCACGGACTTGTAGGGTCGAGATGGCCTGTTTCCGTGCTGTAATGGTTATATGGTTATACCATTGTCGGTCTGTGATAAAAGGCCAACAGACGGCAGGACTGGGCGAGGGTTTTCGGGACGAGACCCTTCTTCAGGCTGATGTCAGGGGACAATGGACAACAGGCGCAGGTAGTAGAGGCCATTCGGCCCCTTCCAGCCAGCACCATTCGCCATTCAATGTGATCATCCCCAATCAGTTCCCCGTTCCTGCCTTCTCCCCCAAATCCCCTCAATAACAAGGATGTCCCTCAATAGCACCCCCTCAATAGCAAGAATGGCCTTCCTCAAATTTGGAGACCAAAACTGTACGCAATACTCCAGGTGTGGTCTCACCAGGGCCCTGTACAACTGCAGAAGGACCTCTTTGCTTCTAGACTCAACTCCTCTTGTTATGAAGGCCAACAGGCCAAAAACTGTACACAATACTCCAGGTGTGGTCTCACCAGGGCCCTGTACAACTGCAGAAGGACAAATGGCCGACCCCTTATTCTTAAACTGTGTGTATAGCCCCTGGTTCTGGACTCCCTCAACATCGGGAACATGTTTCCTGCCTCTAGCGTGTCCAAACCCTTAATAATCTCATATATGTTTCAATGAGATGCCCTCTCATCCTTCTAAACTCCACAGAGTGTACAAGCCCACAGCCGCTCCATTCTCTCAGCATATGACAGTCCCGCCATCCCGGGAATTAACCTGGTGAACCTACGCTGGGCTCCCTCAATAGCAAGAATGTCCTTCCTCAAATTAGGGGACCAAAACTGTACACAATACTCCAGGTGTGGTCTCACCAGGGCCCTGTACAACTGCAGAAGGACCTCTTTGCTCCTAGACTCAACTCCTCTTGTTATGAAGGCCAACAGGCCAAAACTGTACACAATACTCCAGGTGTGGTCTCACCAGGGCCCTGTACAACTGCAGAAGGACCTCTTTGCTCCTAGACTCAACTCCTCTTGTTATGAAGGCCAACAGGCCATTGGCTTTCTTCACTGCCTGCTGTACCTGCATGCTTACTTTCATAGACTGATGTACAAGGACCCCCAGATCCCCTTTTCCCAACTTGACACCATTCAGATAATAGTCTACTTTCCTGTTTTTGCCACCAAAGTGGATAACCTCACATTTATCCGCATTAAACTGCATCTGCTATGAGTGTACAAGCCCACAGCCGCTCCATTCTCTCAGCATGTAAGGTTATCCATTTTGGTGGCAAAAACGGGAAAAGCAGACTATTATCTAAATGGTGGCCGATTGGGAAAGGGGGAGATGCAGCGAGACCTGGGTGTCATGGTACACCAGTCATTGAAAGTAGGCATGCAGGTGCAGCAGGCAGTGAAGAAAGCCATTGGTATGTTGGCTTTCATAGCAAAAGGATTTGAGTCTAGGAGCAGGGAGGTTCTACTGCAATTGTACAGGGTCTTGGTGAGACCACACCTGGAGTATTGCGTACAGTTTTGGTCTCCAAATCTGAGGAAGGACATTATTGCCATAGAGGGAGTGCAGAGACGGTTCACCAGACTGATTCCTGGGATGTCAGGACTTTCATATGAAGAAAGACTGGATAGACTCGGCTTGTACTCGCTAGAATTTAGGAGATTGAGAGGGGATCTTATAGAAACTTACAAAATTCTTAAGGGGTTGGACAGGCTAGATGCAGGAAGATTGTTCCCGATGTTGGGGAAGTCCAGAACAAGGGGCCACAGCTTAAGGATAAGGGGGAAATCCTTTAAAACCGAGATGAGAAGAACTTTTTTCACACAGAGAGTGGTGAATCTGTGGAACTCTCTGCCACAGAGGGTAGTCGAGGCCACACAGTTCGTTGGCTATATTTAAGAGGGAGTTAGATGTGGCCCTTGTGGCTAAAGAGATCAGGGGGTATGGAGAGAAGGCAGGTACGGGATACTGAGTTGGATGATCAGCCATGATCATATTGAATGGCGAATGGTGCAGGCTCGAAGGGCCGAATGGCCTCTACTCCTGCACCTATTGTCTCTGTTTCTATGTTTCTATGAGAGAGAGAGAGAGGGGAGAGAGAGGGGAGGAGAGGGAGGGGAGGGAGAGAGGGGAGGGGAGGGGAGGAGAGGAGAGGAGAGAGAGGAGAGGGGAGGAGAGGAGAGGAGAGGAGAGGGGAGGAGAGGAGAGGGGAGGGGAGAGGGGAGGGGAGGAGAGGAGAGATAATACAGAGAGAGATATAGACAATAGATTCTGGAGAGGAGAGCATAGGAGAGAGGAGGGGAGGAGAGGAGAGGGGAGGAGAGGAGAGGAGAGGGGAGGAGAGGAGGAGGAGAGGGGAGGAGAGGAGAGGAGAGGGGAGGAGAGGAGAGGAGAGGAGCGGAGAGGAGAGGAGAGGGGAGGAGAGGAGAGAGGGGAGGAGAGGAGAGGAGAGGAGAGGGGAGAGGGGAGGGGAGGAGAGGGGAGGAGAGGAGAGGAGAGGGGAGGTGAGCTTTCATTGCAAAAGGATTTGAGTCTCGGAGCAGGGAGGTTCTACTGCAGTTGTAGGAGAGGAGAGGAGAGGGGAGGGGAGGAGTATTGCGTGATCTGGCCCTTGTGGCTAAAGGGATCAGGGGGTATGGAGAGAAGGCAGGTACGGGATACTGAGTTGGATGATCAGCCCGTGATCATATTGAATGGCGAATGGTGCAGGCTCGAAGGGGCCGAATGGCCTCTACTCCTGCACCTTTGTCTATGTTTCTATATGACAGTCCCGCCATCCCGGGAATGAACCTGGTGAACCTACGCTGAACTCCCTCAAGTTCGGAGACCAAAACTGCACACAATACTCCAGATACAGTATACAGAGCCAATGCCAAATTGCTTTAAGCTGAAATTTAATCTGTGGCTACTCATGTCTTGGGCGGGAGTGTTAGTAGTTCTGGTTTTACAGGATGTGGAGAATGACATGCTGACATGTAAGAGCCCGCAAGAACTGTGATCTGTCATTCTGCTGTAACCACTATAACAGCAGAGCTAACTGAAGGTCATGATATGGGGCCGTAAGGGTGACCTGGACAGGTTGGGGGAGTGGGCAGATGCATGGCAGATGAAGTTTAATGTGGATAACATAGAAACATAGACAATAGGTGCAGGAGTAGAGGCCATTCAGCCCTTCGAGCCTGCACCATTTGCGATATGATCATGGCTGATCAAACTCAGTATCTCAGAAACATAGACAATAGGTGCAGGAGTAGAGGCCATTCGGCCCCTTCGAGCCTGCACCATTCGCCATTCAATATGATCATGGCTGATCATCCAACTCAGTATCCCGTACCTGCCTTCTCTCCATACCCCCTGATCCCTTTAGCCACAAGGGCCACATCTAACTCCCTCTTAAATATAGCCAATGAACTGTGTGTGGCCTCAACTACCCTCTGTGGCAGAGAGTTCCACAGATTCACCACTCTCTGTGTGAAAAAAGTTCTTCTCATCTCGGTTTTTAAGGATTTCCCCCTTATCCTTAAGCTGTGACCCCTTGTCCTGGACTTCCCCAACATCGGGAACAATCTTCCTGCATCTAGCCTGTCCAACCCCTTCAGAATTTTGTAAGTTTCTATAAGGATTCCTCTCATCCTTCTAAACTCCACAGAGTGTACAAGCCCACAGCCGCTCCACATTCTCTCAGCATATGACAGTCCCGCCATCCCGGGAATTAACCTGGTGAACCTACGCTGGGCTCCCTCAATAGCAAGGATGTCCTTCCTCAAATTAAAAAGACTGTTCTTTATGACGGTAAGCGATATGAGTTACTGTTCACACATTCTGTGGTCTCAGAGAAGGTGAGAGGGGAGGGGAGGGGAGGGGTGCGTTTCAGAATGTCTCAGTCACAACCACATTAAGATGTGGTCGTGACCGATATTTGAACAAAGGGTTGTATTATTCAGACTCAGCAGAGCAAGGATTAGCACCAAGACAAGATGAGGAACTGTCACAGAAACAGATCCAGGAAACTCCCCTCTCCTCTCCTCCCCTCCCCTCCCCTCCTCCCTCCCCTCCCTCTCCCTCTCCTCTCCTCCTTCCTCTCTCTCTCTCGCTCTCCCTCTCCTCTCCTCTCCTTCCTCCCATCTTAATTCCTCTCCACTCCTCTCTCCTCTCCTCTCCTTCCCTCCCCTCTCCTCTCCTCCCCTCCCTCCTCCTCTCTCTCTCCTCCCCTCCTCCCTCCTCTCCTCTCCTCTGCTCTCCTCTCCCCTCCCCTCCTCTCCCTCCTCTCCTCTCCTCTCCTCCCCTCTCCTCTCCTCTCCTCCCCTCCCTCTCCTCTCCTCTCCTCTCTCCTCCCCCTCTCCTCCTCCTCTCCTCTCCTCTCCTCCCCTCTCCTCCCCTCTCCTCACCTCCTCTCTCTCCTCTCCTCTACTCTCCTCTACTCCCCTCTCCTCCCCTTCCCTCTCCTCCCCACTCCTCTCCTCTTCTCCTCCCAGCCCGTTTAGTTACTCCAGCACTTTTTTGTAAACCAGCACCTGCAGTTCCTTGTTTCTGCAACTTTTTCTATCTTTATACAACTTTCTATTTCAGAGATACAGCACGGAAACCGGCCCTTCGGCCCCACTGAGTCCGTACTAGCCCGACCAGCGATCCCCGCACACTAACACTATCCTACACACACACACACACGTACACTGTCCTACACACACACACACACACACACACACACACACACACACACACGTACACACACACATACACACACACACACACACACACGCAAACACACACACACGTACACACACACACACACACACACACACACACACACATACACACACACACACACATACGTCTTTGTGGAGTGTGGGAGGAACCCGGAGCGCCCGGAGAAAACCCACGCAGGTCACGGGGAGAGAGAGAGAGAGAGAGAGAGAGAGAACATGCAAACTCCACACAGACAGCGCCCATGGTCGGGATCGAACCCGGGTCTCTGGGCAACTTTACCGCTGGGCCACAGTAAGGAAGGTGTGTGTGTGTGTGGGGGGGTGGGGTGGGGGGGGGGGGGGGGGGGGGGTAAAGGCCACAAGCAGCTCGTCCTGGTACATGGCTGATGCAAGCAAGGCCAGCAGCCCCATGCTAACTGCTTGGTGGTCACCAGGAGGCAGCAGTGAGCTACCATCTGTGTAGGAACTCTGCAATGTCTTTGACTTGCATGCTCACAAACTCACCTTATAGCAGCAGAATCAGGCGATTCGGCCCGCCTAGTCCAGGTTTACAGTTTAGTTTTGCAGCGTAGCTTCACCAGGTTAATTCCCGGGATGGCGGGACTGTCATATGCAGAGTGAATGGAGCGGCTGTGGGCTTGTACACTCTGTGGAGTTTAGAAGGATGAGAGGGCCCTGCTGGCCTTCATTACAAGAGGAGTTGAGTCTAGGAGCAAAGAGGTCCTTCTGCAGTTGTACAGGGTCCTGGTGAGACCACACCTGGAGTATTGTGTGCAGTTTTGGTCCCCTACTTTGAGGAAGGACATTCTTGCTATTGAGGGAGCCCAGCGTAGGTTCACCAGGTTAATTCCTGGGATGGCGGGACTGTCATATGCTGAGAGAATGGAGCGGCTGTGGGCTTGTACACTCTGTGGAGTTTAGAAGGATGAGAGGGGATCTCATTGAAACATATATGAGATTGTTAAGGGTTTGGACACACTAGAGGCAGGAAACATGTTCCCGATGTTGGGGGAGTTCAGAACCGGGGGCCACACACACACACACACACACACACACACACACACACAGAGTTTAAGAATAAGGGGTCAGCCATTTAGAACGGAGACGAGGAAACACTTTTTCACCCAGAGAGTTGTGAGAATTCTCTGCCTCAGTTGGAGGCCGGTTCTCTGGATGCTTTCAAGAGAATTCTCCTCCTTCTAAGCTGATTCAAGAGAGAGCTAGAAAGCGAATGGCATGTTGGCCTTTATAACAAGAGGCTTTGAATATAGGAGCAAAGAGGTCCGTCTGCAGTTGTACAGGGCCCTGGTGAGACCACGCCTGGAGTATTGTGTGCAGTTTTGGCCTGTTGGCCTTCATAACAAGAGGAGGAGGCCATTCGGCCCTTCGAGCCAGCACCGCCATTCAATGTGATCATGGCTGATCATCCACAATCAGTACCCCGTTCCTGCCTTCTCCCCATATCCCCTGACTCTCTCTCGCTATCTTTAAGAGCCCTATCTAGTTCTCTCTTGAAAGCATCCAGAGAACCGGCCTCCACCGCCCTCTGAGGCAGAGAATTCCACAGACTCACAACTCTGTGAGAAAAAGTGTTTCCTCGTCTCCGTTCTAAATGGCCGACCCCTTATTGTTAAACTGTGGCCCCAGGTTCTGGACTCCCCCAACATCGGGAACATGTTTCCTGTCTCTAGCGTGTCCAAACCCTTAACAATCTCATATGTTTCAATAAGATTCCCTCTCATCCTTCTAAACTCCACAGAGTGTACAAGCCCACAGCCGCTCCACATTCTATCAGCATATGACAGTCCCGCCATCCCGGGAATTAACCTGGTGAACTTACGCTGGGCTCCCTCAATAGCAAGAATGTCCTTCCTCAAATTAGGGGACCAAAACTGCACACAATACTCCAGGTGTGATCTCACCAGGGCCCTGTACAACTGCAGAAGGACCTCTTTGCTCCTATACTCAACTCTTGTTATGAAGGCCAACAGGCCATTGGCTTTCTTCACTGCCTGATGTACCTGCATGCTTACTTTCATTAAACTGAGGAACAAGGACCCCCAGATCCCCTTGTACTTCCCCTTTTCCCAACTTGACACCATTTAGATAAAAGGGTTTCGGCCCGAAGCGTTGCCTATTTCCTTCGCTCCATAGATGCTGCTGCACCCGCAGAGTTTCTCCAGCAGTTTTGTCTACCTTCGATTTTCCAGCATCTGCAGTTCCTTCTAGATAGTAATCTGCCTTCCTGTTCTTGCCACCAAAGTGGATAACCTCACATTTATCCGCATTAAACTGCATCTGCAATGCATCTGCCCGCTCCCCCAACCTGTCCAAGTCACCCTGCATTCTCATAGCATCCTCCTCACAGTTCACTGGAGGTTAGAAGGATGAGAGGGCATCTCATTGAAACATATAAGATTGTTAAGGGCTTGGACACACTAGAGGCAGGAAACATGTTCCCGATGTTTGGGGAGTCCAGAACCAGGGGCCACACACACAGTTTAAGAATAAGGGGTCGGCCATTTAGAACGGAGACGAGGAAACACTTTTTCTCACAGTGAGAGTTGTGAGTCTGTGGAATTCTCTGCCTCAGAGGGCGGTGGAGGCCGGTTCACTGGAGAGAATTCTTTCAAGAGAGAGCTAGATAGGGCTCTTAAAGATAGCGAGAGAGAGTCAGGGGATATGGGGAGAAGGCAGGAACGGGGAACTGATTGGGGATGATCAGCCGTGATCACATTGAATGGTGGTGTAGGCTCGAAGGGGCCGAATGGCCTCTACTCCTGCACCTGTTGTCTATGTATATATCTATGTAATCCTCCTGTGGACCCTCATCCTTCCTCAGATAAGGGGTCCCAAACTGCCATGCATCTGCCCAGTCCCCCAACCTGTCCAAGTCACCCTGTATCCTCCTCACAGTTCACACTGCCACACAGCTTTTTGTGTCATCTGCAAATACTCGGACTGCAACCAGCGCCCCTGTGGTCAGGTACGAGGCTGGGACAGTCCCGCCATCCCAGGAATGGGCCCCATTTAGTGTCTATCTCGGGGTGTGGAGGAGAACAGGCGTGGGATTGGTGCGGAGAGGCTTCATGCTGAGGTTGGGGACGTTGGCTGGTCTCCGCACACTGCACCATGAGTCTGACTGTGACTGTGTAACAGGCAGTGGAGCATGATGCCCTCTCAGCGACTGCCAGCTGCTCTCCACTGCCTGGCAGCCATCCACACTCACACACACTAGCCCACAACCCACTCAAGCTGCTCAGAGCCCTGGTGAGACCACACCTGGAGTATTGTGTGCAGTTTTGGCCCTGTTGGCCTTCATTACAAGAGGAGTTGAGTCTAGGAGCAAAGAGGTCCTTCTGCAGTTGTACAGGGCCCTGGTGAGACCACACCTGGAGTATTGTGTGCAGGTTTGGCCTGTTGGCCTTCATAACAAGAGGAGTTGAGTCTAGGAGCAAAGAGGTCCTTCTGCAGTTGTACAGGGCCCTGGTGAGACCACACCTGGAGTATTGTGTGCAGTTTTGGTCCCCTAATTTGAGGAAGGACATTCTTGCTATTGAGGGAGCCCAGCGTAGGTTCACCAGGTTAATTCCCGGGATGGCGGGACTGTCATATGCTGAGAGAATGGAGCGGCTGTGGGCTTGTACACTCTGTGGAGTTTAGAAGGATGAGAGGGCATCTCATTGAAACATATATGAGATTGTTAAGGGTTTGGACACGCTAGAGGCAGGAAACATGTTCCCGATGTTGGGGGAGTCCAGAACCAGGGGCCACACACACACAGTTTAAGAATAAGGGGTCGGCCATTTAGAACGGAGACGAGGAAACACTTTTTCTCACAGAGAGTGGTGAGTCTGTGGAATTCTTGTTATTTAGATGAAGGGATTCAAAGTAACATTAGCAAATTTGCAAATGACACAAAGCTGGGTGGCAGTGTGAACTGTGAGGAGGATGCTATGAGGATGCAAGGGTGACTTGGACAGGTTGGGGGGGAGCGGGCAGATGCATGGCAGATGCAGTTTTATGTTGATAAATGTGAGGTTATCCACTTTGGTGGCAAAAACAGGAAGGCAGATTACTATCTAAATGGTGTCAAGTTGGGAAAAGGGGAAGTACAACGGGAGGAGAGTGGAGGGGAGGAGAGGGGAGAAACATAGAAACATAGACAATAGGTGCAGGAGTAGAGGCCATTCGGCCCTTCGAGCCTGCACCATTCGCCATTCAATATGATCATGGCTGATCATCCAACTCAGTATCCTGTACCTGCCTTCTCTCCATACCCCCTGATCCCTTTAGCCACAAGGGCCACATCTAACTCCCTCTTAAATGTAGCCAACGAACTGTGTGGCCTCAACTACCTTATGTTGCAGAGAATTCCACAGATTCACCACTCTCTGTGTAAAAAAAAATGATTTTCCTCATCTCGGTCCTAAAAGACTTCCCTCTTATCCTTAAACTGTGACCCCTAGCTCTGGACTTCCCCAACATCGGGAACAATCTTCCTGCATCTAGTCTGTCCAACCCCTTAAGAATTTTGTAAGTTTCTACAAGATCCCCCCTCAATCTTCTGAATTCTAGCGAGTACAAGCCGAGTCTATCCAGTCTTTCTTCATATGAAAGTCCTGACATCCCATGAATCAGTCTGGTGAACCTTCTCTGTACTCCCTCTATGGCAAGAATGTCCTTCCTCAGATTAGGAGACCAAAACTGTACGCAATACTCCAGGTGTGGTCTCACCAAGACCCTGTACAACTGCAGTAGAACCTCCCTGCTCCTAGACTCAAATCCTCTATGGCAAGAATGTCTTTTCTCAGATTAGGAGACCAAAACTGTACGCAATACTCCAGGTGTGGTCTCACCAAGACCCTGTACAACTGCAGTAGAACCTCCCTGCTCCTAGACTCAAATCCTTTTGCTATGAATGCTAACATACCATTGGCTTTCTTCACTGCCTGCTGCACCTGCATGCCTACTTTCAATGACTGGTGTACCATGACACCCAGGTCTCGTTGCATCTCCCCCTTTCCTAATCGGCCACCATTCAGATAATAGTCTACTTTCCTGTTTTTTGCCACCAAAGTGGATAAGCTTACATTTATCCACATTAAACTGCATCTGCCATGCATTTGCCCACTCACCCAGCCTATCCAAGTCACCTTGCAGCCTCCTAGCATCCTCCTCACAGCTAACACTGCCCCCCAGCTTAGTGTCATCCGCAAACTTGGAGATGTTGCCTTCAATTCCCTCGTCCAGATCATTAATATATAACTCCCTGTTAAATATAGCAAGAGGATATATACTCCAGCATGTTGTGTCTATCTTCGGATGAATCGAGCGTCTGCAGTTCCTCTCTGCAGGTGTGTTTCATATAACTGGTTCGTGACAGTTCTCGGCCGATTTTGCTGACAGCGACATGATTGAAGGCACCGGCAGTCCTAGTGGCCCTAACCACATCCTGGTAGGGGAAAGAGGCCCAGGTTGCTCATGTACATCGACTGGCGCCAACACTGGGTCCCGGTGCCAGGGTATGAGTCGTGTACAGAGCACCAGCACAATACCCCCTATCAAAGCAGGCCCCGGTCATCAAAGCAGAACGTACCCAGAGCTAGCATGCTCAGCCGATATTTTCAAACAGGCCCAGCCCCTGAAAGCACAGAGCACGGGCCAAAACCAGCTGGGTCTGTGCATGTGGTGCCAAAAACAACCTGGCATTGGCTGAGGTCAGGCAGAACGCTCGTGACTGCGAGCATGTGGACTCAATAAGCCATCAACACAATGTCATCCATGCAGGCGGCTAATTTCACCGCCCCGTGTATCCCTTTATATATTAATCTAAAAAATGTATTCAATTAATAACAAATAATATTTACAATACAATAAAACAAACCAGGACGATAGACAACAGACCATAGGTGTAGGAGCAGGCCATTCGGCCCTTCGAGCCAGCACCACCAATCAATAGACAATAGGTGTAGGAGCAGGCCATTCGGCCCTTCGAGCCAGCACCACCAATCAATAGACAATAGGTGCAGGAGCAGGCCATTCGGCCCTTCGAGCCAGCACCGCCATTGAATAGACAATAGGTGTAGGAGCAGGCCATTCGGCCCTTCGAGCCAGCACCACCAATCAATAGACAATAAGTGTAGGAGCAGGCCATTCGGCCCTTCGAACCAGCATTACCATTCAATAGACAATAGGTGTAGGAGCAGGCCATTCGGCCCTTCGAACCAGCACCGCCATTGAATAGACAATAGGTGCAGGAGTAGGCCATTCGGCCCTTCGAGCCAGCACCACCAATCAATAGACAATAGCTGCAGGAGTAGGCCATTCGGCCCTTCGAGCCAGCACCGCCAATCAATAGACAATAGATGCAGGAACAGGCCATTCGGCCCTTCGAGCCAGCACCGCCATTGAATAGACAATAGGTGCAGGAGCAGGCCATTTGGCCCTTCGTACCAGCACCGCCATTGAATAGACAATAGGTGTAGGAGCAGGCCATTCGACCCTTCGAACCAGCATCACCATTCAATAGACAATAGGTGTAGGAGCAGGCCATTCGGCCCTTCGAGCCAGCACCACCAATCAATAGACAATAAGTGTAGGAGCAGGCCATTCGGCCCTTCGAACCAGCATTACCATTCAATAGACAATAGGTGTAGGAGCAGGCCATTCGGCCCTTCGAGCCAGCACCACTAATCAATAGACAATAGGTGCAGGAACAGGCCATTCGGCCCTTTGAGCCAGCACCGCCATTGAATAGACAATAGGTGCAGGAGCAGGCCATTCGACCCTTCGAACCAGCATCACCATTCAATAGACAATAGGTGTAGGAGCAGGCCATTCGGCCCTTCGAGCCAGCATCGCCATTGAATAGACAATAGGTGCAGGAGTAGGCCATTCGGCCCTTCGACAAAGAACACCAATCAATAGACAATAGGTGCAGGAGTAGGCCATTCGGCCCTTCGAACCAGCACCACCAATCAATAGACAATAGGTGCAGGAGTAGGCCATTCGGCCCTTCGTGCCAGCACCACCATTGAATAGACAATAGGTGCAGGAGCAGGCCATTTGGCCCTTCATGCCAGCACCACCAATCAATAGACAATAGGTGCAGGAGTAGGCCATTCGGCCTTTCAAACCAGCACCACCATTGAATAGACAATAGGTGCAGGAGTAGGCCATTCGGTCCTTCGAGCCAGCACCACCAATCAATAGACAATAGGTGTAGGAGCAGGCCATTCGGCCCTTCGAGCCAGCATCGCCATTGAATAGACAATAGGTGCAGGAGTAGGCCATTCGGCCCTTCGAGCAACCAGCACCAATCAATAGACAATGGGTGCAGGAGTAGGCCATTCGGCCCTTCGAACCAGCACCATCGTTCAATAGACAATAGGCGCAGGAGTAGGCCATTCGGACCTTCCCAGAAGAAAGACTGGATAGACTCGGCTTGTACTCGCTAGAATTTAGAAGATTGAGGGGGGATCTTATAGAAACGTATAAAATTCTCAAGGGGTTGGACAGGCTAGATGCAGGAAGATTGTTCCCGATGTTGGGGAAGTCCAGAACAAGGGGCCACATTTTAACGATAAGGGGGACATCTTTTAGGACCGAGATGAGAAAAACATTTTTCACACAGAGAGTGGTGAATCTGTGGAATTCTCTGCCACAGAAGGTAGTTGAGGCCACACAGTTCATTGGCTATATTTAAGAGGGAGTTAGATGTGGCCCTTGTGGCTAAAGGGATCAGGGGGTATGGAGAGAAGGCAGGTACAGGATGGTTCTCTGGATGCTTTCAAGAGAGAGTTAGATAGGGCTCTTAAAGGAGGGCACATCATCCGAGGACGTACACTCCATTGAGGATAAATGGGGATCCTGTGGATAGGGTGAGCTGTTTTAAATATCTGGGAGTCCACATCTCCGAGGATATGACATGGGCATCACACGCCTCAGCACTCGTGAGTAAGGCAAGGCAGCGCCTTTACCACCTCAGGCAATTGAGGAAATCTCCGAGGATCCTCCAGTGCTTCTACGCAGCGGCGGTGGAAAGCATCTTGTCCGGGAACATTACCATCTGGTTTGGGAATTGCTCTGCCCAGGACAAGAAGGCTCTGCAGAGAGTAGTGCGTTCGGCCGGACAAACGCACTTCACTCGCCCCCCTGTAGGAACTATACATCAGGAGGTGCAACTCCAGAGCCAGCTACATTATGGGGGACCCCTTCCCCCCCAGCAACGGACTGTTCCAGCTGCTACAGTCAGGCAAACGCCTCCGTTGCCATGCGGTGAGAACGGAGAGGTTGAGAAGGAGTTTCTTCCCAGAGGCCATTCGGACTGTAAACGCCTATCTCACCAGGGACTAACTCTACTGAACGTTTTTCCTTCCATTATTTATTATGTAAAAGAATATGTGTGTTATGATTGTGTTTATAGTTTGTTTGGTTGTTTTGTTGTTTGTCTTTTGCACAAAAGTCCGCGAACATTGCCACTTTCATTTCACTGCACATCTCGTATGTGTATGTGACAAATAAACTTGACTTGACTTGGTACACAAAATTGCTGGAGAAACTCAGCGGGTGCAGCAGCATCTATGGAGTGAAGGAAATAGGCGACGTTTCGGGCCGAAACCCTTCTTCAGACTGATGGGGGGTGGGGGGGGGGGGGAGAGAAGGGAGGAAAAGTGGAGGAGGAGGAGGAGCCCGAGGGCGGGGGGATGGGAGGGTGGGAGGAGACAACTCGAGGGATAAGGAAGGGGAGGAGACAGCAAGGGCTAGCAAAATCGGGAGAATTCAATGTTCATGCCATCCGGACGCAAGCAACCCAGGCGGAATATGAGGTGCTGTTCCTCCAATTTCCGCTGTTGCTCACTCTGGCAATGGAGGAGACCCAGGACAGAGAGGTCGGATTGGGAATGGGAGGGGGAAGTTGAAGTGCTGAGCCACCGGGAGGTCAGGTTGGTTATTGCGGACTGTGAGCGGAGGTGTTCGGCGAAACGATCTCCCAACCTGCGCTTAGTCTCCCCTATGCGATATCTACTCCACTTTGACTTGACTTGACTAAAGATAGCGGAGTCGGGGGATATGGGGAGAAGCCTGGAACGGGATACTCAGTTGGATGATCAGCCATGATCACATTGAATGGCGAGCGGTGCAGGCTCGAATGGCCGAACGGCCTCTACTCCTGCACCCGTTGTCAACGTTTTCTGGTGTGATCTCCGCGCACTCTCCTGCCATGTGGCTCCTGTGTGTGAACATGTCCGCCTCTCTCTCCCCGTTTGCCAGATGCCACGTCGGACTGTGGGCGCTTGCTACGAACTCACACCTTGGCAGGGGGCAGCTCAGACATAGCCAACTACGTGACATGGTGTGCCTTTTTTAATTTATCAACCGTACCATCTAGAGGGCAAAGTGTTCCTGTCCATTGTTTCTTGCTCTGGCCCATTTCGATCTATCATATTTAAAAAGCGATAGGCCAGGTCCAGCACACAAGCCGAGTGCCCAGGCCCTGTGAACGATGAACATTAAATTAACGATGAATAGATATCACTACCAATTAAGCAGTGAAGAAACAGCAGGCAGTGACGAAGGCGGATGGCATGTTGGCCAATATCGCCAACATCATATCTGTGGACGGCTCGATTGTAATCATGGATTTTATTTCCGCACTCCTTACATCTTCACCGTGCTCCAGTCATCCATATTTTAAACAGATCCAGTTGGGTCAACTTCCCCCTTCGCTCCATCGATGCTGCTGCACCCGCTGAGTTTCGCCAGCTTTCTTTGTGTACCTTCCAGTTAGGTCAAGTTGGGAAAAGGTGAAGTGCGACGGGATGTTCCTGGATTCAACTCCTCTTGTTATGGAGGTCAACAGGCCAAAACTGTACACAATACTCCAGGTGTGGTCTCACCAGGGTCCTGTACAACTGCAGAAGGACCTCTTTGCTCCTAGACTCAACTCCTCTTGTTATGAAGGCCAACAGAGGCCACAACTGCACACAATACTCCAGGTGTGGTCTCACCAGGGCCCTGTACAACTGCAGAAGGACCTCTTTGCTCCTAGACTCAACTCCTCTTGTTATGAAGGCCAACAGGCCAAAACTGCACACAATACTCCAGGTGTGGTCTCACCAGGACCCTGTACAACTGCAGAAGGACCTCTTTGCTCCCAGACTCAACTCCTCTTGTTATGAAGGCCAAAATGCCTTCCATAAGGAATAGGTCAATCTGAAGAAGGGTCTCGACCCGAAACGTCACCTATTTCCTTCGCTCCATAGATGCTGCCTCACCCGCTGAGTTTCTCCAGCATTTTTGTCTCCCTTCAGTCTGAAGAAGGGTCTCGACCCGAAATGTCGCCCATTCTGGGGGGAGACTGGGGAGGGAGAGTGGGAGGGGGAGGGAGGGGAGAGAGATGTGGAAGAGTGGGTAGGGTGGGAGGGGTAGGGGGGGGAGTGGTGGAAGAGGGGTAGGGGAAGAGGTGGGGGGGGGGTAAGAGGGGAGGGAGGGGGAAAGAGAGGGGTGGGGGAGGGAGGGGGGGGGTGGAGAGAGATGTGGAAGAGTGGGTAGGGTGGGAGGGGTAGGGGGAGTGTTGGAAGAGGGACAGAGGGGTAGGGGGGATAAGAGGAGAGGGAGGGGGAAAGAGAGGGGGGTGGGGAGGGAGAGGGGTGGGGGTAAGTGGGAGAGAAGTGGAAGAGTGGGGAGGGAGGGGGTAGGGGGAGTGGTGGAAGAGGGACAGAGGGGTAGGGGAAAGGGGGTGGGGGAGAGAGAGGGAAGGGGGGGTGGGGGAGAGAGGGAGAGGGGTGAGGAGAGGGAGATGGAGTGGAGGAGGAGAGAGGGGAGGGGGAGGGGAGGAGAGAGGGGAGGGGGAGAGAGGTGAGGGGGAGGGGGGAAATGGTGTACCACCTCCAATTTAAATTCCATTCGGAGTATTTTGGAGGACCAAGAAAGCAAGATTCCTTCTCTCCAGAGATGCTGCCTGTCCCGCTGTGTTACTCCAGCATGTGTGTGCTTCCTTTATCATATATCATGTTGTGTTTTAGCCGACTGGTCAGCATGCAAAACAAGCCAAAACACTGCAACTTGGTAAACAAAACTAACATGTACAATTGGCCAGTTAGTGCAGCATGTATATGAACAGCCCACTCAGTCTAGAGTCAATGGACAATAGGTGCAGGAGTGGAGGCCAGCACCGCCATTCAATGTGATCACGGCTGATCATCCACAATCAGTACCCCGTTCCTGCCTTCTCCCCATATCCCCTGACTCTCTCTCGCTATCTTTAAGAGCCCTATCTAGTTCTCTCTTGAAAGAATTCTCTCCAGAGAACCGGCCTCCACCGCCCTCTGAGGCAGAGAATTCCACAGACTCACAACTCTCTGTGAGAAAAAGTGTCCGTTCTAAATGGCCGACCCCTTATTCTTAAATTGTGGGTGGCCCTGGTTCTGGACTCCCCCAACCTACGCTTAGTCTCCCCGATGTAAATCAGCTGACATCTAGAGCAGCGGATGCAATAGATGAGGTTGGAGGAGATGCAGGTGAACCTCTGCCTCACCTGGAACGACTGCTTGGGTCCTTGGATGGAGTCGATGAGGGGGGGAGATAAAACGACAAGTGTAGTATTTCTTGCGGTTGCAAGGGAAAGTGCCAGGGGAGGCGGTGGTTTGGGTGGGAAGGGACAAATTCCCTGGTCAATTTGGCAGATATTATCTAAATGGAGTCACGTCAATGATTTGGATGAAGGGATTCAAAGTAACATTAGCAACTTTGCAGATGACACAAAGCTGGGTGGCAGTGTGAGCTGTGAGGAGGATGCTATGAGAATGCAGGGTGACTTGGACAGGTTGGGGGAGCGGGCAGATGCATGGCAGATGCAGTTTAATGCGGATAAATGTGAGGTTGTCCACTTTGGTAGCAAAAACAGGAAGGCAGATTATTATCTAAATTATGTCAAGTTGGGAAAATGGGATCTGGGGGTCCTTGTTCATCAGTCAATGAAAGTAAGCATGCAGGTACAGCAGGCAGTGAAGAAAGCCAATGGCATGAATTTCACAGACTCACAACTCTGTGTGAAAATGTGTTTCCTCGTCTCCGTTCTAAATGGCTTACCCCTTATTCTTAAACTGTGGTCCCTGGTTCTGGACTCCCCCAACATCGGGAACATGTTTCTTGCCTCTAGCGTGTCCAAACCCTTAATAATCTTATATATTTCAATAAGATAGCCTCTCATCCTTCTAAACTCCACAGAGTGTACAAGCCCAGCCACTCCATTCTCTCAGCATCTGACAGTTCCGCCATCCCGGGAATTAACCTGGTGAACCTAAGCTGCACACCCTCAATAGCAAGGATGTCCTTCCTCAAATTAGGGGACCAAAACTGTACACAATACTCCAGGTGTGGTCTCACCAGGGCTCTGTACAACTGCAGAAAGACCTCTTTGCTCCTATGCTCAACTCCTCTTGTTATGAAGGCCAACATGCCATTCACTTCCTTCACTGCCTGCTGCACCTGCATGCTTACTTTCATAGACTGATGTACAAGGACCCCCAGATCCCGTTGTACTTCCCCTTTTCCCAACTTGACACCATTTAGATAGTAATCTGCCTTCCTGTTTTTGCTCAACTCTTCTTGTTATGAAGGCCAACATGCCATTGGCTTTCTTCACTGCCTGCTGCACCTGCATGCTTACTTTGGATTTACCCTCAGCTGCAGAAGGACATCTTTGCTCCTATGCTCACCTCCTCTTGTTATGAAGGCCAACAGGCCATTTGCTTCCATTCCTGTCTGAAGAAGGGTTTCAGCCCGAAACGTCGCCTATATCCTTCGCTCCATAGATGCTGCTGCACCCGCTGAGTTTCTCCAGCAATTTTGTGTACCTTCGATCTTCCAGCATCTGCAGTTCGTTCTTGAACCATTTGCTTTCTTCACTGCCTGCTGCACCTGCATGCTTACTTTTGATTTACCCCCAGCTGCAGAAGGACCTCTTTGCTCCTATGCTCACCTCCTCTTGTTATGAAGGCCAACAGGCCATTTGCTTCGTTGGCTGTACCTGCATGCTTACTTTAATTCGCCCTTGACTGTGGGAGGACCTCTTTGCTCCTGTACATTGTCAATAACTTTTTTGAATTCAATAAGTATCACCACAGCAATGGTGGGTCACATCCCAAAGAGTTCTTGTGCATGCGTTAACCTGCTGAGAAAATGAAAGCAGAATGCACTATGAATCTGGGACCTGATGCAAGCCAAGGGTATTGAAGCGTGGAGAAATCTGATAGAATTGGTGATGCTATCAAGAGAATCTCGGGTGGTGGTAGTAGCCAAGACTGCCATTAGCATGCTCGGGGTGGACTGGAGCAGGTATAAATGCCAGGGCCGGCGGAGGTGGAATTGATTCAGCATCAGCTCCACAAGGCAAGCAAGATGGCCAGAATTCACAGCCTCGTGATGCTTCTGTGCGGACTTCTCGGAGGTAAGGGACAGCCGCAAAGCAAGACCGTGTGGAAAGATGCTCGGAGTGGTGGAAGTGTGGGATGACTTGCTGCAGACGGGAGGGGTGATCTTAGACACATAGACAATAGGTGCAGGAGTAGAGGCCATTCGACCCTTCGAGCCTACACCATTCACCATTCAATATGATCACGGCTGATCATCCAACTCAGTATCCCGTACCTGCCTTCTCTCCATACCCCCTGATCCCTTTAGCCACAAGGGCAACATCTAACTCCCTCTTAAATATAGCCAATGAACTGTGTGGCCTCAACTACCTTCTGCGGCAGAGAATTCCACAGATTCACCACTCTCTGTGTGGGAAAAAAAATGTTTTCCACATCTCGGTCCTAAATGATTTCCCCCTTATCCTTAAACTGTGTGTGTGGCCCCTTGTTCTGGACTTCCCCAACATCGGGAACAATCTTCCTGCATCTAGCCTGTCCAACCCCTTAAGAATTTTGTAAGTTTCTATAAGATCCCCCCTCAATCTTCTAAATTCTAGCGAGTACAAGCCAAATCTATCCAGTCTTTCTTCATATGAAAGTCCTGACATCCCAGGAATCAGTCTGGTGAACCTTCTCTGTACTCCCTCTATGGCAATAATGTCTTTCCTCAGATTAGGAGACCAAAACTGTACGCAATACTCCAGGTGTGGTCTCACCAAGACCCTGTACAACTGCAGTAGAACCTCCCTGCTCCTAGACTCAAATCCTCTGTGGCAAGAATGTCTTTCCTCAGATTAGGAGACCAAAACTGTACGCAATACTCCAGGTGTGGTCTCACCAAGACCCTGTACAACTGCAGTAGAACCTCCCTGCTCCTAGACTCAAATCCTTTTGAGTACAAGCCCAGCCGCTCCATTCTGAGTGGTGAATCTGTGGAATTCTCTGCCGCAGAAGGTAGTTGAGGCCACACAGTTCATTGGCTCTATTTAAGAGGGAGTTAGATGTGGCCCTTGTGGCTAAAGGGATCAGGGGGTATGGAGAGAAGGCAGGTACAGGATACCGAGTTGGATGATCAGCCATGATCATATTGAATGGCGAATGGTGCAGGCTCGAAGGGCCGAATGACCTCTACTCCTGCACCTATTGTCTATGTTTCTATTCTCTAAACATATTCTGAGATTTCACCCAGAGTTTCTCTCATCTCTGGGTGAAAAAGCTTTTCCTCGTCTCCGTCCAAATCGGCCGACCCCTTATTCTTAAACTGTGTGTGGCCCCTGGTTCTGGACTGCCCCCAACATAGGGGGGGAGTCCAGAACATTTCTTTGCCATCACGGGATGGTGTTTGTCTCCCAGAGTTGGGACTCGCTCCATGACATTATGTTCATGTCAAACTGAGATCTATAGGTGAGTGTTGTTGGGAAGTTAGTGCCTCTGTGTTGGCTCAACCCTGCAGTTCGACCCTTTGCCCACGTAGACTTTGGCTCCATTCCAGTGAAAGGAAGAGAACGGCCAGTGCATTGTAATCTTTCGGACAGAGAAGGACATTCTTGCTATTGAGGGAGCCCAGCCTAGGTTCACCAGGTTAATTCCCGGGATGGCGGGACTGTCATATGCTGAGAGAATGGAGCGGCTGTGGGCTTGTACACTCCGGAGTTTAGAAGGATGAGAGGGTTTCTCATTGAAACATATATAAGATTACTAAGGGCTTGGACACGCTAGAGGCAGGAAACATGTTCCCGATGTTGGGGGAGTCCAGAACCAGGGGCCACACACACAGTTTAAGAATAAGGGGTCGGCCATTTAGAACGGAGACGAGGAAACACTTTTCCACACAGAGAGAGTTGTGAGTCTGTGGAATTCTCTGCCTCAGAGGGCGGTGGAGGCCGGTTCTCTGGAGAGAATTCTTTCAAGAGAGAGCTAGATAGGGCTCTTAAAGATAGTGAGAGAGAGTCAGGGGATATGGGGAGAAGGCAGCAACGGGGTACTGTTTGTGGATCATCAGCCGTGATCACGGTGAATGGCGGTGTTGGCTGGAAGGGCCGAATGGCCTCTACCTCCTGCACCTATTGTCTATTGTTACGGGCGTGTCCCTCTGTCATGTTGCCGGCAGTCACCTGGAAAACTGGGAACTGGAACGGCGACTGTCAGAGTGGAACGCACACGCACACACACACGGGCATACGCACACACACACATGCGCATACGCACACACACACACACACACGGGCATACGCACACACACATAGAAACATAGAAATTAGGTGCAGGAGTAGAGGCCATTCGGCCCTTCGAGCCTGCACCATTCGCCATTCAATATGATCACGGCTGATCATCCAACTCAGTATCCTGTACCTGCCTTCTCTCCATACCCCCTGATCCCCTTAGCCACAAGGGCCACATCTAACTCCCTCTTAAAAATAGCCAATGATAACTACCTGTGTGGCAAATATATGTGTGAAAAAAAGTTCTTCTCATCTCGGTTTTAAAGGATTTCCCCTTTATCCTTAAGCTGTGACCCCTTGTCCTGGACTTCCCCAACATCGGGAAACAATCTTCCTGCATCTACCCTGTCCAACCCCTTAAGATATTTGTAAGTTTCTATAAGATCCCCTCTCAATCTCCTAAATTCTAGAGAGTATAAACCAAGTCTATCCAGTCTTTCTTCATAAGACAGTCCTGACATCCCAGGAATCAGTCTGGTGAACCTTCTCTGCACTCCTTCTATGGCAATAATGTCCTTCCTCTGATTTGGAGACCAAAACTGTACGCAATACTCCAGGTGTGGTCTCACCAAGACCCTGTACAACTGCAGTAGAACCTCCCTGCTCCTAGACTCAAATCCTGACAGTCCTGACATCCCAGGAATCAGTCACACACACACGCATACGCACACGCACACACTCACTCACATTCACACTTTGTTTCCCCACCAGCTCGTGTGAAATTTTTAGAAGGTGCTCCCCTCGCTTGCCCTGTCTAAAAAATTCGCACGATGCAAAGCCAAGGTGATACAGACGACACACCTCGATGAACACGAAGGTTGGCGCTGTACAAAGATGGCTCAGGCACAGTGTTCGGTAAAACCTATAAAAGAGGGGACGGATGGGGGGGGGGGGGGGGGGGGGGGGGGGGGGTGAGAAGGGGGGGGCAGTGAACCCAGAGAAACACGGCTTGAATAAGCCAGGTCGATACCTTGGTTGTGAAAACTACTGCTTACCTTTTTACCCACGAATGAGTCATAGCAAAAGGTTTGAGTATAGGAAGGGAGGTTCTACTGCTTGTACAGGGTCTTGGTTGGAATTTGTGTACAGAATTGTCAAAGCTGAGGAAGGACATTCTTGCCATAGAGGATTTGAATCTAGGAGCAGGGAGGTTCTACTGCAGTTGTACAGGGCCTTGGTGTTGCCATAGAGGGAGTACAGAGAAGGTTCACTAGACTGATTCCTGGGATGTCAGGACTTCCATATGAAGAAAGACTGGATAGACTCGGCTTGTACTAGCTAGAATTTAGGAGATTGAGGGGGGATCTTATAGAAACTTACAAAATTCTTAAGGGGTTAGACAGGCTAGATGCAGGAAGATTGTTCCCGATGTTGGGGAAGTCCAGGACAAGGGGTCACAGTTTAAGGATAAGGGGGAAATCTTTTAGGACCGAGATGAGAAAAACATTTTTTTTCCCACACAGAGAGTGGTGAATCTGTGGAATTCTCTGCCACAGAGGGTAGTTGAGGCCACAGTTCATTGGCTATATTTAAGAGGGAGTTAGATGTGGCCCTTGTGGCTAAAGGGATCAGGGGGTATGGAGAGAAGGCAGGTACAGGATACTGAGTTGGATGATCAGCCGTGATCATATTGAATGGCGAATGGTGCAGGCTCGAAGGGCCAAATGGCCTACTCCTGCACCTATTGTCTATGTTTCTATGAAGCTCGGCGGACATTAACATTACCGGTCGGTTATCCTTGGTTCCGAATGAGTTCATGAAATTCACTGGTCAGCAGCGGCTACAAACTACGAGAACCTTTGACCTCCTGGGGACCCCCTAGGACCTCCTGACCCCCTTCCACCAAACTTGTCCGTGCCGACCAAAATGCCCCTCCTAAACCCGGTGGGCCGAAGGGCCTGTTTCCGTGCTGTATCTCGAAACTAAACTAAATAGACTACTTGTTACGAATTTAATAAGATAAATGTATTTTAATCGTCTGCTCATACTCGTGGCTTGGTATTAATATATGTATTTCCTTCCAACAGATAGGGTAACATCTATGTCGATGAGTAAGTATTAAAAACATCTTTTTTTATACCATAGCATAGAAACATAGAAAACAGTTGCAGGAGTAGATGCCATTCGGCCCTTCGAGCCTGCACCATGCGCCATTCAATATGATCATGGCTGATCATCCAACTCAGTATCCTGTACCTGCCTTCTCTCCATACCCCCTGATCCGTTCAGCCACAAGGGCCACATCTAACTCCCTCTTAAATATAGCCAATGAACTGTGTGGCCTCAACTACCCTCTGTGGCAGAGAATTCCACAGATTCACGACTCTCTGTGTGTGGGGAAAAAAAATGTTTTCCTCATCTCGGTCCTAAAAGATTTCCCCCTTATCCTTAAACTGTGGCCCCTAATTCTGGACTTCCCCAACATCAGGAACAATTTTCCTGCATCTAGCCTGTCCAACCCCTTAAGAATTTTGTACGTTTCTATAAGATCCCCCCTGGATCAGAGGGTATGGAGAGAAGGCAGGTACGGGATACTGAGTTGGATGATCAGCCATGATCATGGTGAATGGTGCAGGCTCGAAGGACCGAATAGCCTCTACTCCTGCACCTAATTTCTATGTTTCTATGTTAACAGGTCAACTAGCCCCCACTATCCTTCAAACACAAAATTCTCCCCACCATTTCTTCTTCTGAGAGAATAAATGAATGGAACAACCAAACATAAACTGTGTGACCGATATCATCAAACGATGATGTCTGTGCTTTCGATACGAGAATCCTGTGGAACTGGCCAACTGAACCTTCAGCTAAACGTATAGTTTTTCTGTGAGATGGAAGATATCGCCATCTCTTATTTTAAAATCCTATTTCTTTCTGACAATGTCTGTGTTTTCTATCGACAGTGTATGGGACTAACACCTATAACACAGGTAAGAGTTTAACAACATTCCAGACATATACCACTGTGGAACTCGGGGAATGATGCCACATCTACACTAGTCCCACCTGCCACTGCTCGGCCCATCTCTCTCAACCTTTCCTATCCATGTACCTTGAGTATAGAAGCTGGGATGTAATGTTAAAATTGTACAAGGCATTGGTGAGACCAAATCTGGAGTATGGTGTACAATTTTGGTCGCCCAATTATAGGAAGGATGTCAACAAAATAGAGAGAGTACAGAGGAGATTTACTAGAATGTTGCCTGGGTTTCAACAAGTAAATTACAGAGAAAGATTGAACAAGTTAGGTCTTTATTCTCTGGAGCGCAGAAGGTTAAGGGGGGGCTTGATAGAGGTCTTTAAAATGATGAGAGGGATAGACAGAGTTGATGTGGACAAGCTTTTCCCATTGAGAATAGGGAAGATTCAAACAAGAGGACATGACTTCGGAATTAAGAGACAGATGTTTAGAGGTGGTGAATCTGTGGAATTCTCTGCCACAGGAGGTAGTTGAGGCCACACAGTTAATTGGCTATATTTAAGAGGGAGTTAGATGTGGCCCTTGTGGCTAAAGGGATCAGGGATATTGAATGGCAGTGCAGGCTCGAAGGGCCGAATGGCTTCTACTCCTGCACCTATTGTCTATGTTTCTAGGAGAGAAGGGGCAGGAGAGGAGAGGAGAGGAGAGGAGAGGAGAGGAGAGGGGAGATGGAATCTGTGGAATTCTCTGCCACAGAGGGTAGTTGAGGCCACAGTTCATTGGCTATATTTAAGAGGGAGTTAGATGTGGCCCTTGTGGCTAAAGGGATCAGGGGGTATGGAGAGAAGGCAGGTACAGGATACTGAGTTGGATGATCAGCCATATTGAATGGTGCAGGCTCGAAGGGCCGAATGGCCTCTACTCCTGCACCTATTGTCTATGCTATTCCCTACACATCCACGTTCCCATCTAAAAGCATTTTAAATGCTACTGTTGTATCTGTCTCCAGCACCACCCCCGGGCAGCATGTTGACGACTTTAACCTTTGCCCCCTCTCTCACCTTCAAGCCGTGTCCTGTAAACTTGCACAGTTCCATCCTGGTGACAATTGTGCTGCCTGTCTACCCTATCAATGCTTCACATGCCACTGGGAGAAGGTACAAACTGTGTACAGACAGCACCCGTGGTCAGGATTGTATCTGGGTTCCTGGCGCTGTGAGGCAGCAACTCTTCCTCTGCTGTCATAAATGGTGATGTGATATGAAAGCATTGCAGAGGGTGGTGAAAATTGCCCAACGCATCACCGGTTCCTCGATCACTCCTCTCCATTGAGCCTGTCCAAAGCAAGCGTTGTCTGCGGAGGGCGCTCAGCATCGCCAAGGACTGCTCTCACCCCAACCATGGACTGTTTACCCTCCTACCATCCGGGAGGCACTACAGGTCTCTCCGTTGCCCGACCAGCAGGTCCAGGAACAGCTTCTTCCCTGCGGCTGTTACACTACTCAACACTGTACCTCGGTGACTGCCAATCACCCCCCCCCCCCCCCTGGACACTCCTTCCCACCAGGAAAACACTATGACTGTATGCATGTAAAGAGGTTTATTTATTGAAATCATATTCTATGTCAGACTCAGACTCTCTCTCACACCGCCTGCTGCTGAAAGACTCATCCATGCCTTCATCTCCTCCCGACTGGACTATTGCAACTCACTTCCCCTTGGCATCAGCTCCACCTACATCAACCGACTCCAACTGGTCCAGAACGCAGCCGCCCGACTCATCACCCACACCAAATCCTGGCATCACATCACTCCAGTCCTCAAACAACTTCACTGGCTTCCCATCTCCCACCGGATCACCTACAAAATCCTGGTCCTCACCTACAAAGCCCTCCACCATATCTCACTGACCTCCTCTCCCCCTACCGACCCTCACGGTCCCTCAGATCCACATCAGCCGGTCTCCTCTCCATCCACAAGTCCAACCTCCGCAGTTTTGGGGACAGAGCCTTCTCCAGGGCAGCTCCCAGGCTCTGGAACTCCCTCCCCAAACTGATCCGTGTCCCTCACCATCTTCCAGTCCTGCCTCAATTCCGTGTCCCTCACCATCTTCCAATCCTGCCTCAAGACCCATCTCTTCACCTCTGCCTATCCTTAGCCCCACGTGCCGTCCCTTTTCATTTGTGCATTAATTGCCCCATACTGTGTTTTGTATTGAATTCTGTATTTACTTTGTGTACTAGTCATGTCTCTATTTATTTCATTCCCCTTACATGTTTTTCCTCTACCTGCTAACTTTTTGTAAGGTGTCCTTGAGACTCTTGAAAGGCGCCCATAAATAAAATTTATTATTATTATTATTATGTGGCTCTTCCAGGGAGATGCGAACTGCATTTTGTTGTCTCTGTACGGTACACTGACAATGACAATTAAAATTGAATCTGAATCTGAACGATATCATCAAATGACTGGCTTATCATCCATCTGGTCTCTGAAAACCCATTTCTTTCCGATAACGCCTGTGTTTTCCACCCACAGCCTATGGTACCGACAGAAAATCAGGTAAGAGTTGAACATCCTCCTCACACCATTCCAGACAATGCTGCAAATCCCTTTCACACTGTTATAAGGACAATTATGAAGGGGAGCCAGCGGCGGTGGGACCCAGACACTGGACAGGCAGTGGACAGCAAGTGTAATAGTGCAGAGTTGATGAACAGTACAGTGTAGGTAGGAACGGGCCCTTCGGCTAACGATGTTCGTGTCGAACATGATGACAAGTTATTGAGAAGGAATTGAAGAAGGGTTTCGGCCTGAAATGTTGCCTATTTCCTTGGGTTTCGGCCTGAAACGTTGCCTATTTCCTTCACTCCATAGATGCTGCTGCACCCGCTGAGTTTCTCCAGCATTTTTGTCCACCTATGATGACAAGTTAAACTGACCTACTCCATATCCCTCTTTTCCTTGTACTGCCTGTGGATGACCTTTCATGTCACTATCGTATCTGCCTCTACCACCACCCCAGACCCCTACCACCCTCTGTGTAGAAAAGCCAGCAGGTACAGGCCCAGTGCCGTCAAACGCTCATCATGTGTTTACCTAATCATTCCTGGGATCGTCCATTCAGCTATCTCTCCTTGAATCCCGTGGGATCTAACCTTCCAGAGCAGCCGACCTTGCGAATGCCATACTAAAATCCATGTATACAACGTCTGTGGATCTGCCCTCATCAACCATAATGGCCACATCTTCAAAAAAGTCAATCAGATTCGGGATACAACCTACCCAGGGCTGGATTTACGTATAAGCTTCACAAGGGCCTCGTGATCTAGGGGGGCCTCGGCAGGGCCTGATTTACCCATCGGCTTCATGGGCTGATTGGAAGGGGCCTTACATAGGGGATTGGGAGGGGCCTCACAAGTGGAATAGCCTAGGGCCTCTCTTCATCTAAATCCGGTCCTCAACCTACCATGTACAAAACCATGCTGAGTCTCCCAAGCAGCCCTTGTCCATCGAAATACATGTGTATCCTAATCCTCACAATACCCTCTCGACTGGATAGACTCATAGATACATAGAAAATAGGTGCAGGAGTAGAGGCCATTCGGCCCTTCGAGCCCGCACCGCCATTCAATATGACCTAAGACTTTTGCCTCCATCACAGTAAGGAGATGCTGGGTGGACTCACTGTGGTGGATGTTAATATGTGTTTATTGTTGTTTTATTGTATGGTATTATATGTATGACTGCTGCAATTTCGTTCAGATTTCTGAATGACAATAAAAGGCTATCTATCTATCTATCTATCTATCATGGCTGATCTCGGCTTGTACTCAGCTAGGATTTAGAAGATTGAGGGGGGATCTTATTGAAACTTACAAAATTCTTAAGGGGTTGGACAGGCTAGATGCAGGAAGATTATTCCCAATGTTGGGGAAGTCCAGGACAAGGGATCACACACAGTTTAAGGATAATGCGGAAGTCTTTTAGGACCGAGATGAGAAAAACATTTTTTACACAGAGAGTGGTGAATCTGTGGAATTCTCTGCTGCAGAAGGTAGTTGAGGCCACAGTTCATTGGCTATATTTAAGAGGGAGTTGAACCATATGATCAATGCCATCAGATACATAGAAACATAGTCAATAGGTGCAGGAGTAGAGGCCATTCGACCCTTCAACGCCATTCATGGCTGATCATCCAACACAGTATCCTGTACCTGCCTTCTCTACATACCCGCTGATCCCTTTAGCCACAAGGGCCACATCTAACTCCCTCTTAAATATAGCCAATGACCTGGCCTGAACTAACTTCTGTGGCAGAGGGTTCCAGAGATTCACCACTCATGAATGAGTAACATCTCTCCAGTCTATGAAATTCCCACCTCTTGCTGATAATGCATCTGTTTTCTGCCCATAGATTACGACAGCTATGGACCAGGTAAGAATTCCATGGATGTGATGTGCAGTCTGGGCCTGTTCACTGCCCTCTGTCAGTTGAATCTCTGGCGGATCTCACTCCTGCCAGTCCAGTGGTCCCAAAACCCCAGACAAATTCAAACTGAAAGCTCTTCAATAAATGCTCCTGCTTGGAGTAAGTTGCACAGATTTCACAGTCGTGGGGATGAGAATGGAAGTGAGCAGGGGTGAGGTTAATGATCACACATTTAACTACACATGTGATATGAAGACTTTACAGTGTCCCACAGTGGAGTAGAGTTGAAGAATTTCTGCAGCATTTGTACTGTTTCAGCTAACACCAAATACCAAAGCTTGAATGGAGAAGGCATCCAAGAATCCTGTGGTACTGACCAACTGTCTGAACCTTCAGCTAAACATGTATTCTCTCTGTGAGATGTTAGAGGAGGAAGGACATTGTAACAGGGCTACTTCACCTTACACCTGAGATACACCGAGAGAAGGAATGAATGATACAACCAAACACAAATAGTGTGATCAATGTCATCAAATGACTGACTTATTATCCGTCTGGTCTGTGAAAACCCATTTCTTTCTGGTAACGCCTGTGTTTTCCATCCACAGCCTATGGTACCGACAGTAAATCAGGTAAGAGTTGAACATCCTCCTCACACCATTCCAGACAATGCTGCAAATCACTTTCACACTGTTGTAAGGACAATTATGAAGGAACGAGAGGGGAGCTGGCTGTGGTGGATTCCAGAAACACATTGAAAGCCATGACACTGGACAGAAAGTGAAATAAACTCCTTTCAGCCACAAACCTGTCTGCAAACGTGGTCCATCCATGGCTGACAGGAGAAAATACACATAGAGTCACAGTCATAGAGTGATACAGTGTGGAAACAGGCCCTTCGGCCGAACTCACCCACACCGGCCAACAATGTCCCAGCTACACTAGTCCCATTGCCAGTGCTTGGTCCATATCCCTCCAAACCTGTTCCATCCATGTACCTGTCTAAATGTTTCTTAAATGATGTGATAGTCCGAGCCTTAACTACCTCCTCTGGCAGCTTGTTCCATACACCCACCAACCTTTGTGTGAAAAAGTTACCCCTCGGTTTCCTATTAAATCATTTCCCCTTCACCTTAAACCTATGTCCTCTGGTCCGCGATTCTGCTACTTGCGTTTATCCGATCTATTCTATTGCTCTAATGATTTTATACACCACCATAAGATCTCCCTTCATCCTTCTGCGCTCCATGGAATAGAGACCCAGCCTACTCAACCCCTCCCTATAGCTCACACCCTCTAGTCCTGGCAACATCCTTGTAAATCTTTTCTGAACCCTTTCAAGCTCGACAATATCTTTCCTATAAAATGGTGCCCAGAACTGAACACAATATTTCAAGTGCGGTCTCACCAAAGTCTTGTACAACCGCAACATGACTTCCCAACTTCTATACTCAATACTCTGACTGATGAAGGCCAAAGTGCCAAAAGTCTTATTGATCACTTTATCTATCTGTGACTCGACCTTCAAGGAACAATGCACCTGTACCACTAGATCCCTCTGCTCTACAACACTACCCAGAGGCCTAGCTTTTACTGTGTAGGTCCTGCCCTTGTTTGGCGTCCCAAAATGCCTCGCCTCACACTTCTCTGTATTAAATTCCATCAACCATTCCTCCGCCCACCTGGCCAATCGATCCAGATCCTGCTGCAATCGTTCACAACTATCTCACTAACTGCAAAACCATTAACTTTTGTATCATCAGCAAACTTGCTAGTCTACCCTTGACGTTCTCATCCAACTCATTGATGTAGATGACAAACAGTAACGGGCCCATCACTGAACCCCGAGGCCCACCATTAGTCACAGACCTCCAGTCTGAGTAGCAACCTTTCACCATCACCCTCTGCTTCCTTCCATGGAGCCAATTTGCTATCCATTCACCTATTTGAATAGACAACAGACAATAGATGCAGGACTAGGCCATTCGGCCCTTCAAGCCAGCACCGCCATTAAATGTGATCATGGCTGATCATCCCCAATCAGTACCCCTGTTCCTGCCTTCTCCCCATATCCCCTGACTCTGCTATCTTCAAGAGCCCTATCTAGTTCTCTCGTGAAAGTTTCCAGAGAATCGGCCTTCACCACCCTTTGAGGCAGAGAATTCCACAGATTCACAACGCTCTATGTGAAAAAGTGTTTCCTCATATCCGTTCTAAATTACCGACCCCTTATTCTTAAACTGTGGCCCATGGTTCCCCCAACATCGGGAACATGTTTCCTGCCTCTAGCGTGTCCAAACCCTTAATAATCGTTTGTTTCAATAAGGTTCCCTCTCATCCTTCTAAATTCCAGAGTATACAAGCCCAGCTGCTCCATTCTCTCAGCATATGACAGTCCCGCCATCCCGGGAATTAAACTTGTGAACCTACGCTGGGCTCCCTCAATAGCAAGAATGTCCTTCCTCAAATTTGGAGCCAAAACTGCACACAATACTCCAGCTGTGGTCTCACTAGGGCCCTGTACAACTGCAGAAGGATCTTTTTGCTCCTATACTCAACTCCTCTTGTTATGAAGACCAACATGCCATTCACTTCTTCACTGCCTGCTGTACCTACATGCTTACTTTCATTGACTGATGAACAAGGACCGCTAAATAAGTAAATTTGCTAATGTTACTTGCAATCCCTTCATGTAAATCATGAATATATATTGTAAACAGCTGTGGTCCCAATCCCAGCATTGCGGTGCCCCAATTTGAAATTTGACTGTTTTCTGTTCTTTCAGCAAATCCCCATTTTAATTTACAAACCAAACATGACCAAATTTATCTCTTTTACAGTTTGACATCCCAAAATGCAACACCTCACACTTCTCTGTATGAAATTCCATCAACCATTCCTCTGCCCACCTGGCCAATCGATCCAGATCCTGCTGCAATCGTTCACTATCTGCAAAACCACTAAATGAAAAACCTGAACCGTATGACCACATCTCTCCAGTCTATGAAATTCCCACCTCTTGCTGATAATGCATCTGTTTTCTGCCCATAGATTACGACAGCTATGGACCAGGTAAGAATTCCATGGATGTGATGTGCAGTCTGGGCCTGTTCACTGCCCTCTGTCAGTTGAATCTCTGGCGGATCTCACTCCTGCCAGTCCAGTGGTCCCAAAGCCCCAGACAAATTCAAACTGAAAGCTCTTCAATAAATGCTCCTGCTTGGAGTAAATTGCACAGATTTCACAGTGGTGGGGATGAGAATGGAAGTGAGCAGGGGTGAGGTTAATGCGACACCTCACACTTCTCTGTATTAAATTCCATCAACCATTCCTCCGCCCACCTGGCCAATCGATCCAGATCCTGCCGCAATCGTTCACAACCATCTTCACTAACTGGAAAACCACTAACTTTTGAACCTTCATTAAACTTGTTAATCAACCCTGTATGTTCTCATCCAAATCATTGATGTGGATGACAAACAGTAACGGGTCCATCACCGAACCCTGAGGCCCACCACTAGTCACAGGCCTCCAGTCCTAGAAGCAACCTTCCACCATCACCCTCTGCTTCCTTCCATGGAGCCAATTTGCTATCCATTCACCTATCTCTCCATGAATCCCATGCGATCTAACATTCCAGAGCAGCCTACCATGTAGAGCCTTGTCCAATGCATTACTGAAGTCCATGTACACAACATCTACAACTCTGCCCTCATTCACCTTCTTGGTCACATCTTCAAAAAATGAATATTCAGAAATCTAACAACATGAGGGAGAGAGTTGCCAGAAATCTCAGTCGGTCGCAGAATTGAAGCATTCTGGAAATCAGCAAAGTTGGACAAAGAGATTGATGAAGAAATGTTAATAAAATGAAAAATCTGAACCGTATGATCAATGCCATCAGATGAATGAGTAACATCTCTCCAGTCTATGAAATTCCCACCTCTTGCTGATAATGCATCTGTTTTCTGCCCATAGGTTACGACAGCTATGGACCAGGTAAGAATTCCATGGATGTGATGTGCAGTCTGGGCCTGTTCACTGCCCTCTGTCAGTTGAATCTCTGGCAGATCTCACTCCTGCCAGTCCAGTGGTCCCAAAACCCCAGACAAATTGAAACTGAAAGCTCTTCAATAAATACTCCTGCTTGGAGTAAGTTGTACAGATTTCACAGTGGTGGGGATGAGAATGGAAGTGAGCAGGAGCAGGGGTGAGGTTAATGATCACACATTTAACTACACGTGTGATATGAAGTCTTTACAGCCTGTCCCACAGTGGAGTAGAGTTGAAGAATTTCTGCAGCATTTGTACTGTTTCAGCTAACACCAAATACCAAAGCTTGAATGGAGAAGCTTTATCCAAACACAAATGCATTTCGTTGTCTCTGTACTGTACACTGACAATGACAATTAAAATTGAATCTGAATCTGAATCTGAATCTGAAGGCATCCAAGAATCCTGTGGTACTGACCAACTGTCTGAACCTTCAGCTAAACATGTATTCTCTCTGTGAGATGTTAGAGGAGGAAGGACATTGTAACAGGGCTACTTCACCTTACACCCGAGATACACCGAGAGAAGGAATTAATGATACAACCAAACACAAATAGTGTGATCAATGTCATCAAATGACAGACTTATTATCCGTCTGGTCTCTGAAAACCCATTTCTTTCTGGTAACATACATAGAAACATAGAAAGTAGGTGCAGGAGTAGGCCATTCGGCCATTCAATATGATCATGGCTGATCATCCAACTCAGTATCCCGTACCTGCCTTCTCTCCATACCCCCTGATCCCCTTAGCCACAAGAGCCACATCTAACTCCCTCTTAAATATAGCCAATGAACTGGCCTCAACTACCCTCTGTGGCAGAGAGTTCCAGAGATTCACCACTCTCTGTGTGAAAAAAGTTCTTCTCATCTCGGTTTTAAAGGATTTCCCCCTTATCCTTAAGCTGTGACCCCTTCTCCTGGACTTCCCTAACATCGGGAACAATCTTCCTGCATCTAGCCTGTCCAACCCCTTAAGAATTTTGTAAGTTTCTATAAGATCCCCTCTCAATCTTCTAAATTCTAGAGAGTATAAACCAAGTCTATCCAGTCTTTCTTCATAAGACAGTCCTGACATCCCAGGAATCAGTCTGGTGAACCGTCTCTGCACTCCCTCTATGGCAATAATGTCCTTCCTCAGATTTGGAGACCAAAACTGTACGCAATACTCCAGGTGTGGTCTCACCAAGACCCTGTACAACTGCAGTAGAACCTCTCTGCTCCTATACTCAAAATCCTTTTGCAATGAAAGCTAACATACCATTCGCTTTCTTTACTGCCTGCTGCACCTGCATGCCTACCTTCAATGACTGGTGTACCATGACACCCAGGTCTCGCTGCATCTCCCCCTTTCCCAATCGGCCACCATTTAGATAATAGTCTGCTTTCCTGTTTTTGCCACCAAAATGGATAACCTCACATTTATCCACATTATACTGCATCTGCCAAACATTTGCCCACTCACCCAGCCTATCCAAGTCACCCTGCAGTCTCCTAGCATCCTCCTCACAGCTAACACTGCCCCCCAGCTTAGTGTCATCCGCAAACTTGGAGATATTGCCTTCAATTCCCTCATCCAGATCATTAATATATATTGTAAATAGCTGGGGTCCCAGTACTGAGCCTTGGGGTACCCCACTAGTCACTGCCTGCCATTGTGAAAAGGGCCCGTTTACTCCTACTCTTTGCTTCCTGTTTGCCAGCCAGTTCTCTATCCACATCAATACTGAACCCCCAATGCTTTGTGCTTTAAGTTTGTATACTAATCTCTTATGTGGGACCTTGTCGAAAGCCTTCTGGAAGTCCAGATACACCACATCCACTGGTTCTCTCCTATCCACGCTACTAGTTACATCCTCGAAAAATTCTATAAGATTCGTCAGACATGATTTACCTTTCGTAAATCCATGCTGACTTTGTCCAATGATTTCACCACTTTCCAAATGTGCTGCTATCCCATCTTTAATAACTGACTCTAGCAGTTTCCCCACTACCGATGTTAGACTAACTGGTCTGTAATTCCCATTTTCTCTCTCCCTCCCCTTCTTAAAAAGTGGGGTTACGTTTGCTACCCGCCAATCTTCAGGAACTACTCCAGAATCAAAAGAGTTTTGAAAGATTATTACTAATGCATCCACTATTTCTGGAGCTACTTCCTTAAGTACTCTGGGTTGCAGCCTATCTGGCCCTGGGGATTTATCGGCCTTTAATCCATTCAATTTACCCAACACCACTTCCCGGCTAACCTGGATTTCACTCAATTCCTCCAACTCCTTTGACCCGCGGTCCCCTGCTATTTCCGGCACATTATTTATGTCTTCCTTAGTGAAGACGGACCCAAAGTAGTTATTCAATTGGTCTGCCATATCCTTGTTCCCCATGATCAACTCACCTGTTTCTGACTGCAAGGGACCTACATTTGTTTTAACTAATCTCTTTCTTTTCACATATCTATGTTTCTATGTAACGCCTGTGTTTTCCATCCACAGCCTATGGTACTGACAGTAAATCAGGTAAGAGTTGAACATCCTCCTCACACCATTCCAGACAATGCTGCAAATCACTTTCACACTGTTGTAAGGACAATTATGAAGGAACGAGAGGGGAGCTGGCTGTGGTGGCTTCCAGAAACACATTGAAAGCCATGACACTGGTCAGAAAGTGAAATAAACTCCTTTCAGCCACAAACCTGTCTGCAAACGTGGTCCATTCATGGCTGACAGGAGAAAATACACATAGAGTCAAAGTCATAGAGTGATACAGTGTGGAAACAGGCCCTTCGGCCGAACTCACCCATACCGGCCAACAATGTCCCAGCTACACTAGTCCATATCCCTCCAAACCTGTTCCATCCATGTACCTGTCTAAATGTTTCTTAAACGATGTGATAGTCCCAGCCTTAACTACCTCCTCTGGCAGCTTGTTCCATACACCTACCAACCTTTATGTGAAAAAGATACCCCTCGGATTCCTATTAAATCATTTCCCCTTCACCTTTAAGCTATGTCCTTTGGTCCACGATTCTGCTACTTGCACAAAAGACACTGTGCGTCTACCTGATCTATTCCCCTGGTGATTTTGTACACCTCTATAAGATCTGCCTTGATCCTCCTGTGCTCCATGGAATAGAGACACAGCCTACTCAACCTCTCCCTATAGCTCACACCCTCTAGTCCTGGCAACATCCTTGTAAATGTAAAATGAAAAGCCTGAACCGTATGATCAATGCCATCAGATGAATGAGTAACATCTCTCCAGTCTATGAAATTCCCACCTCTTGCTGATAATGCATCTGTTTTCTGCCCATAGATTACGACAGCTATGGACCAGGTAAGAATTCCATGGATGTGATGTGCAGTCTGGGCCTGTTCACTGCCCTCTGTCAGTTGAATCTCTGGCGGATCTCACTCCTGCCAGTCCAGTGGTCCCAAAACCCCAGACAAATTCAAACTGAAAGCTCTTCAATAAATGCTCCTGCTTGGAGTAAGTTGCACAGATTTCACAGTCGTGGGGATGAGAATGGAAGTGAGCAGGGGTGAGGTTAATGATCACACATTTAACTACACATGTGATATGAAGACTTTACAGCCTGTCCCACAGTGGAGTAGAGTTGAAGAATTTCTGCAGCATTTGTACTGTTTCAGCTAACACCAAATACCAAAGCTTGAATGGAGAAGGCATCCAAGAATCCTGTGGTACTGACCAACTGTCTGAACCTTCAGCTAAACATGTATTCTCTCTGTGAGATGTTAGAGGAGGAAGGACATTGTAACAGGGCTACTTCACCTTACACCCGAGATACACCGAGAGAAGGAATGAATGATACAACCAAACACAAATAGTGTGATCAATGTCATCAAATGACTGACTTATTATCCTTCTGGTCTCTGAAAACCCATTTCTTTCTGGTAACGCCTGTGTTTTCCATCCACAGCCTATGGTACCGACAGTAAATCAGGTAAGAGTTGAACATCCTCCTCACACCATTCCAGACAATGCTGCAAATCACTTTCACACTGTTGTAAGGACAATTATGAAGGAACGAGAGGGGAGCTGGCTGTGGTGGCTTCCAGAAACACATTGAAAGCCATGACACTGGACAGAAAGTGAAATAAACTCCTTTCAGCCACAAACCCGTCTGCAAACATGGTCCATCCATGGCTGACAGGAGAAAATACACATAGAGTCAAAGTCATAGAGTGATACAGTGTGGAAACAGGCCCTTCGGCCGAACTCACCCACACCGGCCAACAATGTCCCAGCTACACTAGTCCCATTGCCAGTGCTTGGTCCATATCCCTCCAAATCTGTTCCATCCATGTACCTGTCTAAATGTTTCTTAAATGATGTGATAGTCCCAGCCTTAACTATCTCCTCTGGCAGCTTGATCCATACACCCACCAACCTTTGTGTGAAAAAGATACCCCTCGGATTCCTATTAAATCATTTCCCCTTCACCTTTAAGCTATGTCCTTTGGTCCACGATTCTGCCTCTTGCACAAAAGACTCTGTGCGTCTACCCGATCTATTCCCCTGGTGATTTTGTACACCTCTTTAAGATCTGCCTTGATCCTCCTGCGCTCCATGGAATAGAGACACAGCCTACTCAACCTCTCCCTATAGCTCACACCCTCTAGTCCTGGCAACATCCTTGTAAATGTAAAATGAAAAGCCTGAACCGTATGATCAATGCCATCAGATGAATGAGTAACATCTCTCCAGTCTATGAAATTCCCACCTCTTGCTGATAATGCATCTGTTTTCTGCCCATAGATTACGACAGCTATGGACAAGGTAAGAATTCCATGGATGTGATGTGCAGTCTGGGCCTGTTCACTGCCCTCTGTCAGTTGAATCTCTGGCGGATCTCACTCCTGCCAGTCCAGTGGTCCCAAAACCCCAGACAAATTCAAACTGAAAGCTCTTCAATAAATGCTCCTGCTTGGAGTAAGTTGCACAGATTTCAGTGGTGGGGATGAGAATGGAAGTGAGCAGGGGTGAGGTTAATGATCACACATTTAACTACACATGTGATATGAAGACTTTACAGCCTGTCCCACAGTGGAGTAGAGTTGAAGAATTTCTGCAGCATTTGTACTGTTTCAGCTAACACCAAATACCAAAGCTTGAATGGAGAAGGCATCCAAGAATCCTGTGGTACTGACCAACTGTCTGAACCTTCAGCTAAACATGTATTCTCTCTGTGAGATGTTAGAGGAGGAAGGACATTGTAACAGGGCTACTTCACCTTACACCTGAGATATACCGAGAGAAGGAATTAATGATACAACCAAACACAAATAGTGTGATCAATGTCATCAAATGACTGACTTATTATCCGTCTGGTCTCTGAAAACCCATTTGTTTCTGGTAACGCCTGTGTTTTCCATCCACAGACTATGGTACCGACAGTAAATCAGGTAAGAGTTGAACATCCTCCTCACACCATTCCAGACAATGCTGCAAATCACTTTCACACTGTTGTAAGGACAATTATGAAGGAACGAGAGGGGAGCTGCTGCTGTGGTGGCTTCCAGAAACCCATTGAAAGCCATGACACAGACATTGGAGAGAAAGTGAAATAAACTCCTTTCAGCCACAAACCTGTCTGCAAACGTGGTCCATCCATGGCTGACAGGAGAAAATACACATAGAGTCACAGTCATAGAGTTATAGAGTTGATGCAGTGTGAAGGGCCATACGGCTCTTCAAGCCAACATCGCCATTCACTGTGATCATGGCTGATCATCCACAATCAGTACCCCATTCCTGCCTTCTCCCCATATCCCCTGACTCTGCTATTTTTAAGAGCCCTATCTAGCTCTCTCTTGAAAGTATCCAGAGAACCGGCCTCCACCGCCCTCTGAGGCAGAGAACTCCACAGACTCACTCGCTCTGTGTGTAAAACCACTAACTTTTGTAAATGGCTTACCTCAGCAAACTTGCTAATCTACCCCCCACATGTACATGTTTCTCCTCTATCCAAATCCTTAATGATCTAGATTAGACCTTCTAACAGTAACGGCTCCAGCACCATATGACAGAATCCCGATGAGTGCCCGCTGGGCTCCCTCAGTCACAGGCCTCTCAGTCCAAAACTGCACACAATACTCCAGGTGTGGTCTCACCAGCGAGAAGCAACCTTCCACCATCACCCTCTGCTTCCTTCCATGGAGCCAATTTGCTATCCATTCACCTATCTCTCCATGAATCCCATGCGATCTAACATTCCAGAGCAGCCTACCATGTAGAGCCTTGTCCAATGCATTACTGAAGTCCATGTACACAACATCTACAGCTCTGCCCTCATCCACCTTCTTGGTCACATCTTCAAAAAATGAATATTCAGAAATCTAACAACATGAGGGAGAGAGTTGCCAGAAATCTCAGCCGGTCGCAGAATGGAAGCATTCTGGAAATCAGCAAAGTTGGACAAAGAGATTGATGAAGAAATGTTAATAAAATGAAAAACCTGAACCGTATGATCAATGCCATCAGATGAATGAGTAACATCTCTCCAGTCTATGAAATTCCCACCTCTTGCTGGTAATGCATCTGTTTTCTGCCCATAGATTACGACTGCTATGGACAAGGTAAGAATTCCATGGATGTGATGTGCAGTCTGGGCCTGTTCACTGCCCTCTGTCAATTGAATCTCTGGCGGATCTCACTCCTGCCAGTCCAGTGGTCCTAAAACCCTAGACAAATTCAAATTGAAAGCTCTTCAATAAATGCTCCTGCTTGGAGTAAGTTGCACAGATTTCATAGTCGTGGGGATGAGAATGGAAGTGAGCAGGGGTGAGGTTAATGATCACACATTTAACTACACATGTGATATGAAGACTGTTCCACAGTGGAGTAGAGTTGAAGAATTTCTGCAACATTTGTACTGTTACAGCTAACACCAAATACCAAAGCTTGAATGGAGAAGGCATCCAAGAATCCTGTGGTACTGACCAACTGTCTGAACCTTCAGCTAAACATGTATTCTCTCTGTGAGATGTTAGAGGAGGAAGGACATTGTAACAGGGCTACTTCACCTTACACCTGAGATACACCGAGAGAAGAAATGAATGATACAACCAAACACAAATAGTGTGATCAATGTCATCAAATGACTGACTTATTATCAGCCTGGTCTCTGAAAACCCATTTCTTTCTGGTAACGCCTGTGTTTTCCATCCACAGCCTATGGTACCGACAGTAAATCAGGTAAGAGTTGAACATCCTCCTCACACCATTCCAGACAATGCTGCAAATCACTTTCACACTGTTGTAACGACAATTATGAAGGAACGAGAGGGGAGCTGGCTGTGGTGGATTCCAGAAACACATTGAAAGCCATGACACTGGACAGAAAGTGAAATAAACTCCTTTCAGCCACAAACCTGTCTGCAAACGTGGTCCATCCATGGCTGACAGGAGAAAATACACATAGAGTCACAGTCATAGAAACATAGAATTAGGTAGGAGTAGAGTTGATGCACCGCCATGATGATCATGGCCCAACTCAGTACGGCTCTTCAAGCCAACACATCGCCATTCACTGTGATCATGGCTGATCATCCACAATCAGTACCCCACTGTTCATGGCTGATCATGCCCCGTTCTCCCCCCCATAACCCCTGACTCCGCTATTTTTAAGAGCCCTATCTAGCTCTCTCTTGAAAGTTTCAAGAGAACCAGTCTTCACCGCCCTCTGAGGCAGAGAACTCCACAGACTGACATCGCTCTGTGTGTGAAAAAGTGTTTCCTCATCTCTGTTCTAAATGGCTTACTCCGTATTTTTAAACTGTGGCCCCTGGTTCCGGGCTCCCCCAACATTAGGAACATGTTTCCTGCCTCTACTGTATCCAAACCCTTAATAATCTTATATGTTTCAATTAGATTCCATCCTTCTAAATTCAAGTGTATACAAGCCCAGCCGCTCCATTCGCTCCATATGACAGTCCCGCCATCCCGATGTTAACCTTGTGAACCTACGCTGGCTCCCCTCAATAGCAAGAATGTCCTTTCTCAAATTTGTAGACCAAAACTGCACACAGTACTCCAGGTGTGGTCTCACCAGTGCGAGAAGCAACCTTCCACCATCACCCTCTGCTTCCTTCCATGGAGCCAATTTGCTATCCATTCACCTATCTCTCCATGAATCCCATGCAATCTAACATTCCAGAGCAGCCTACCATGTAGAGCCTTGTCCAATGCATTACTGAAGTCCATGTACACAACATCTACAACTCTGCCCTCATCCACCTTCTTGGTCACATCTTCAAAAAATGAATATTCAGAAATCTAACAACACGAGGGAGAGAGTTGCCAGAAATCTCAGTCGGTCGCAGAATGGAAGCATTCTGGAAATCAGCAAAGTTGGACAAAGAGATTGATGAAGAAATGTTAATCAAATGAAAAGCCTGAACCGTATGATCAATGCCATCAGATGAATGAGTAACATCTCTCCAGTCTATGAAATTCCCACCTCTTGCTGATAATGCATCTGTTTTCTGCCCATAGATTACGACAGCTATGGACCAGGTAAGAATTCAATGAATGTGATGTGCAGTCTGGGCCTGTTCACTGCCCTCTGTCAGTCGAATCTCTGGCGATCTCACTCCTGCCAGTCCAGTGGTCCCACAACCCCAGACAAATTCAAACTGAAAGCTCTTCAATAAATGCTCCAGCTTGGAGTAAGTTGCACAGATTTCACATCCGTGGGGATGAGAATGGAAGTGAGCAGGGGTGAGGTTAATGATCACACATTTAACTACACATGTGATATGAAGACTTTACAGCCTGTCCCACAGTGGAGTAGAGTTGAAGAATTTCTGCAGCATTTGTACTGTTTCAGCTAACACCAAATACCAAAGCTTGAATGGAGAAGGCATCCAAGAATCCTGTGGTACTGACCAACTGTCTGAACCTTCAGCTAAACATGTATTCTCTCTGTGAGATGTTAGAGGAGGAAGGACATTGTAACAGGGCTACTTCACCTTACACCTGAGATACACCGAGAGAAGGAATTAATGATACAACCAAACACAAATAGTGTGATCAATGTCATCAAATGACTGACTTATTATCCGTCTGGTCTCTGAAAACCCATTTCTTTCTGGTAACGCCTGTGTTTTCCATCCACAGCCTATGGTACCGACAGTAAATCAGGTAAGAGTTGAACATCCTCCTCACACCATTCCAGACAATGCTGCAAATCACTTTCACACAGTTGTAAGGACAATTATGAAGGAACGAGAGGGGAGCTGGCTGTGGTGGATTCCAGAAACACATTTAGACCATGGGCCGAGGTGCTTTTTTGATTCATTTTGTTACCCAAATCACGTATCTACCTGTATTTATAACATATTGTGTAAACATAGTCTAGAAATCATACCTGAGACTCGTCAAGACCAAAACCTGCACATATTTCTTTTAACTATGAGAAAAAGCTCCGAGTAGTAAATGTCCAATCGATGCACGTTTGTCATTGAGTCGGATGCCAACTGACCAATCACTAGTTTTGTTTCATGGGAGCTAGGGAGCGAGCACACTGGGATCATGGCTGCCTCCTAATTAGATCAAAACAATAGCAAGGTTTCGAAGGAATAAAGGCAATGCTAACCTTGGTGATCATTTTACCCTTCTAAACCTACCCCAGTCCAATCACCACTTCACACCCATTTACCCACACCCTCCTTACTGAACAACATCACTTCATCAACAATAAAATAGAGGAGGTGGAGAGGCTTTTCAGAAGACAGAAAAGCCAGAAATCTCCAGGACTCGACAATGTTTCCCCCTCTACTCTCAAGGCCTGTGCCGAACAACTGGCACCGGTCTACACAGACATTTTTAAACCAGTCCCTGCAAACATGTACTGTCCCTGCCTGGTTCAAAGTCTCCACTATTGTCCCTCTACCCAAAAAGGCAAGGATTACTTGTCTTAATGACTACAGGCCGGTCGCACTGACCTCTGTAGTCATGAAGACACTTGAAAGGCTTGTGCTGGCCAAGCTGAAAAATATCACAAACTCTCTGCTGGACCTTCTGCAGTTTGCATATCGGGCCATCAGATCTGTGAATGATGCAGTCAACCTGGGCCTGCACTTCATCCTACAGTACCTAGACTGCCAGTAGGCCTATGCGAGGATCCTGTTTGTTGATTTTAGCTCTGCATTCAACACCATTGTGCCAGAGCTACTACACTCCAAACTTTCCGAGTTGACTGTGCCTGAACCCCTCTGTCAGTGGATCACCAGCTTCCTGACAGACAGGAAGCAGCATGTGAGGCTGGGAAAGCACATCTCGGACCCGCAAACGCTCAGCATAGGAGCACCGCAAGGCTGCGTACTCTCTCCTCTACTCTGTCTACACCAACGACTGCACCTCTACAGACACCCCTGTCAAGCTTCTCAAGTTTGTGGACGACACAACCCTGATTGGACTGATCCAGGATGGGGAGGATCGTCCGATCAGCTGTGAAGGTTATTGGCTGCAACCTTCCCCCCCATTGATGAACTGTACACTGCAAGTGAGTGGGCAAGATCATCTCTGACCCCTCTCACCCTGGCCACAAACTCTTTGAATCACTTCCCTCTGGAAGGCAACTCCAGACTGTCAAAGCTACCACAGCCAGATATATAAACAATTTTTATCCACGAGTAGTTGCTCTACTCAACAGCCAAAAATCTGTAGCCTCCCTTTGTTCTGGTATTTTGTTGGTTCACATGCTTGATCAATGGTGTTTTATCATTAATGTTTTATTATTATTAATGTTTAGTGTTTTCTGAGTCATTCGTAACTGTCACAGTATGTCATGTTGTTACTTGTGGGCGGAGTAACAAGGCAAATTCCTTGTATGTGAATAATTGGCCAATAAACGTACTTACTTACAGTATCTTTCCTATAACTTGGTGCCAATAACTGAACACAATATTCTAAGTGCGGTCTCACCAACGTTTTATACAACTGCAACGTGACCTCCCAACTTCTATACTCAATACTCTGACCGATGAAGGCCAAAGTGCCAAAAGTCTTATTGATCACTTTATCTACCTGTGACTCGACCTTCAAGGAACCATGTACTCCTAGTTCCCTCTGCTTTACAACACTACCCAGAGGCCTAGCATTAACTGTGTAGGTCCTGCTCTTGTCCGACATCCCTAAATGCGACACCTCACACTTCTCTGTATTAAAATTCATCAACCATTCCTCCGCTCACCTGGGTAATCAATCCAGATCCTACACAACCATCTTCACTAACTGGAAAACCATTAACTTTTGTACCATCAGCCAATTTGTTAATCTACCCTGTATGTTCTCATCCAAATCATTGATGTAGATGACAAACAGTAACGGGTCCATGACTGAACCCTGAGGCCCACCACTAGTCACAGGCCTCCAGTCCTAGAAGCAACCTTCCACCATCACCCTCTGCTTCCTTCCATGGAGCCAATTTGCTATCCATTCACCTATCTCTCCATGAATCCCATGCGATCTAACATTCCAGAGCAGGCTACCATGTAGAGCCTTGTCCAATGCATTACTGAAGTCCATGTACACAACATCTACAGCTCTGCCCTCATCCACCTTCTTGGTCACGTCTTCAAAAAATGAATATTCAGAAATCTAACAACATGAGGGAGAGAGTTGCCAGAAATCTCAGTCGGTCGCAGAATGGAAGCATTCTGGAAATCAGCAAAGTTGGACAAAGAGATTGATGAAGAAATGTTAATAAAATGAAAAACCTGAACCGTATGATCAATGCCATCAGATGAATGAGTAACATCTCTCCAGTCTATGAAATTCCCACCTCTTGCTGATAATGCATCTGTTTTTCTGCCCATAGGTTACGACAGCTATGGACCAGGTAAGAATTCCAATGATGTGATGTGCAGTCTGGGCCTGTTCACTGCCCTCTGTCAGTCGAATCTCTGGCGGATCTCACTCCTGCCAGTCCAGTGGTCCCAAAACCCCAGACAAATTCAAACTGAAAGCTCTTCAATAAATGCTCCAGCTTGGAGTAAGTTGCACAGATTTCACAGTCGTGGGGATGAGAATGGAAGTGAGCAGGGGTGAGGTTAATGATCACACATTTAACTACACATGTGATATGAAGACTGTCCCACAGTGGAGTAGAGTTGAAGAATTTCTGCAGCATTTGTACTGTTTCAGCTAACACCAAATACTAAAGCTTTAATGGAGAAGGCATCCAAGAATCCTGTGGTACTGACCAACTGTCTGAACCTTCAGCTAAACATGTATTCTCTCTGTGAGATGTTAGAGCAACAAGGACATTGTAACCCCAGACAAATTGAAACTGAAAGCTCTTCAATAAATGCTCCAGCTTGGAGTAAGTTGCACAGATTTCACAGTCGTGGGGATGAGAATGGAAGTGAGCAGGGGTGAGGTTATTGCGACACCTCACACTTCTCTGTATTAAATTCCATCAACCATTCCTCCGCCCACCTGGCCAATCGATCCAGATCCTGCCGCAATCGTTCACAACCACCTTCACTAACTGGAAAACCACTAACTTTTGAACCTTCATTAAACTTGTTAATCTACCCTGTATGTTCTCATCCAACTCATTGATGTAGATGACAAACAGTAACGGGTCCATCACTGAACCCTGAGGCCCGCCACTAGTCACAGGCCTCCAGTCCGAGAAGCAACCTTCCACCACCACCCTCTGCTTCCTTCCATGGAGCCAATTTGCTTTCCTGTTATTGATACTGTTATTTGTTTTTAAATCTCTGAATGGGCTCGCCCCGCCTTACCTCTCTGAGCTGCTCCACCCATACGCTCCTGCCCGGTCCCTCAGGTCAGCTGCTCCTGGAGGTACCGAGGTCTAGTCGGAGGCTCAGAGGGGATAGAGCCTTCTCTGTTGCTGCTCCGGCACTCTGGAACACCCTGCCGTTGCACATCAGACAGGCCCCCTCACTGTCCATCTTCAAATCCAGTGTTAAAACGCATTTGTACTCCCTGGCTTTTGACCATGCCTGAGGCTTTGCTTCTGTTTGTGGTGTTTTTGATGTTTCTTTATTTTACATGTCTTTTCCTACTATTTCTTTTGATTGTTATTTTTGGTGTGTATTAACTTTTTTGTCAATGATTAGTGATGTACAGCAATTTGTTGCAGCTATGTTTGTTTTTAAAGTGCTCTATAAATAAAATTATTATTATTATTATTATCCATTCACCTATCCCTCCATGAATCCCATGCGATCTAACATTCCAGAGCAGCCTACCATGTAGAGCCTTGTCCAATGCATTACTGAAGTCCATGTACACAACATCTACAACTCTGCCCTCATCCACCTTCTTGGTCACGTCTTCAAAAAATGAATATTCAGAAATCTAACAACATGAGGGAGACAGTTGCCAGAAATCTCAGTCGGTCGCAGAATGGAAGCATTCTGGAAATCAGCAAAGTTGGACAAAGAGATTGATGAAGAAATGTTAATAAAATGAAAAACCTGAACCGTATGATCAATGCCATCAGATGAATGAGTAACATCTCTCCAGTCTATGAAATTCCCACCTCTTGCTGATAATGCATCTGTTTTTCCGCCCATAGGTTACGACAGCTATGGACCAGGTAAGAATTCCATGGATGTGATGTGCAGTCTGGGCCTGTTCACTGCCCTCTGTCAGTCGAATCTCTGGCGGATCTCACTCCTGCCAGTCCAGTGGTCCCAAAACCCCAGACAAATTCAAACTGAAAGCTCTTCAATAAATGCTCCAGCTTGGAGTAAGTTGCACAGATTTCACAGTCGTGGGGATGAGAATGGAAGTGAGCAGGGGTGAGGTTAATGATCACACATTTAACTACACATGTGATATGAAGACTGTCCCACAGTGGAGTAGAGTTGAAGAATTTCTGCAGCATTTGTACTGTTTCAGCTAACACCAAATACTAAAGCTTTAATGGAGAAGGCATCCAAGAATCCTGTGGTACTGACCAACTGTCTGAACCTTCAGCTAAACATGTATTCTCTCTGTGAGATGTTAGAGGAGGAAGGACATTGTAACAGGGCTACTTCACTTTACACCTGAGATACACCGAGAGAAGGAATTAGTGATACAACCAAACACAAATAGTGTGATCAATGTCATCAAATGACTTACTTATTATCCATCTGGTCTCTCAAAATCCCATTTCTTTCCGTTAACGCCTGTATTTTCTATCCACAATACAGACTATAATACAGGTAAGAGTTTAACATCCTCCTCACATCACAAGAATATAAAGGATAGTCCCAGCGTAGACCACTGTGGAGCTCGGGGAATGATGCCACATCTATATCATTGGGATGTAATGTTAAAATTGTACAAGGCATTGGTGAGACCAATTCTGGAGTATGGTGTACAATTTTGGTCGCCTAATTATAGAAATAGAGAGAGTACAGAGGAGATTTACTAGAATGTTGCCTGGGTTTCAACAACTAAGTTACAGGGATAGGTTGAATAAGTTAGGTCTTTATTCTCTGGAGCACAGAAGGTTAAGGGGGGGCTTGATAGAGGTATTTAAAATGATGAGAGGGATATACAGAGTTGACGTGGATAAGCTTTTCCCACTGAGAGTAGGGAAGATTCAAACAAGGGGACATGACTTGAGAATTAAGGGACAGAAGTTTAGGGGTACATGAGGGGGAACTTCTTTACTCAGAGAGTGGTGGCTGTGTGGAATGAGCTTCCAGTGAAGGTGGTGGAGGCAGGTTCGTTTTTATCATTTAAAAATAAATTGGATAGTTATATGGACGGGAAAGGTATGGAGGATTATGGTCTGAACGCAGGTATATGGGACTAGGGGAGAATACGTGTTTGGCACGGACTAGAAGGGTCGAGATGGCCTGTTTCCGTGCTGTAATTGTTATATGGTTATTATATGGTATATTGTAAATAGTTGTGGTCCCAGCACCGAAGGTAAGCTAGCCAAGAACATAAAACAGGATAGTAAAAGCTTTTTTAGGTATGTGAAGAGGTAAAAATGAGTTCAAGACCAAAGTTAGACCCTTGAAGACTGAAAAAGATGAATTTATTATGGGGAACATGGAAATGGCAGATGAGGTACTTTGGATCAGTCTTCACTAAGGAGGACACAAACAATCTTCCTGATGTACTATTGGCCAGAGTATCTGGGGTAACATAGAAACTAGGTGCAGGAGTAGAGGCCATTCGGCCCTTCGAGCCTGCACCATTCGCCATTCAATATGATCACGGCTGATCATCCAACTCAGTATCCCGTACCTGCCTTCTCTCCATACCCCCTGATCCCTTTAGCCACAAGGGCCACATCTAACTTCCTCTTAAATATAGCCAATGAACCATGGCCTCAACTACCTTCTGTGGCAGAGAATTCCACAGATTCACCACTCTCTGTGTGAAAAATGTTTTTTCTCATCTCTGTGCTAAAAGATTTCCCCCTTATCCTTAAACTGTGACCCCTTCTTCTGGACTTCCCCAACATCGGGAACAATCTTTCCGATACAGTTTCTTTCCGATAACGCTCGTATTTTCTATCCACAGGCTACGGTGGCAATAAACCAAGTAAGTGTTTAACATCCTCCTCACACCATTCCAGACAATGCTGGAAATCACTATCACACTGTTGTAAGGGCAATTATGCTGACTGTTTTCCCGATTAAAGCTTCTCATAATATTATAAACTTGTATCTGATGTCCCATCAAGTTTCGATGCTCCAGAGAGGAAACACTCCAAGTTCACCCAACTTCTCCTGGCAGCTATATCATCTAATCCAGGCAGCATTCTGCTAAACCTCCCTGCACCCCATCCAAAGCATTAATTAACTAATTGTTTAACTCCACAGATAACCAGTTTGGCTTTAAAGCTAAACATGGCACTGACTTATGCATACATGCCCTAAAGGAGATTGTAAACAAATATAGAGGCAACAACTCTTCAATCCTTATGTGCTTTATTGATGCTTCCAGAGCCTTTGACTGTGTTAATCACAGAAAGCTGTTTGGTAAAATGAGTCAAAGAGGGGTGCCTGAATACATTGTGAGAATTCTGGCCTACTGGTATGCCCACCAGACTATGTAAATAAAATTGAGCAAATTGGAGCCCCATTTGGGGTTAGCAATGGTGTTAGACAAGGGGGAGTTTTGTCCCCAGTCATTTTTAACCTATATATTGATGATCTGTCTAGACAATTGAAAGCCTGTAATACTGGGTGCGTGATTGGTAATATTTTAGTCAACCATATTATGTATGCAGATGATCTTGTGGTCTTTAGTCCATCTAGCGCTGGTCTCCAGCAGCTCCTTACTATATGTTCTGTGTATGGTGTGGAACATGACATTTAATATAATGCTAGTAAGAGTGCTGTTATGATCTGTAGAACCAAAGAGGATAAATGTCTAAAATATCCTGATTTTAAATTGTCTGACAATAATCTTAGCGTCTGTAATAAGGTAACATATCTAGGGCATATTATTACAGAGCAAATGACAGATGATGAGGATATTTATAGGCAACGACGCATGCTGTATGTACAGGCGGATATTCTCTTGCGTAAATTTGGTGCGTGTGCAGATGTGGTGAAGATGTCGCTATTTAGAGCATACTGCACACCCCTCTACACTGCGCACCTGTGGTCGAACTATGGAAAGACAAGTATGCAGAGACTAAAGGTGGCATATAACGATGCCATGAGAACACTGTTAAGGCAACCTAGATGGTGTAGTGCCAGGAATATGTTTGTGGCTGCAGGAGTCAGTACTTTAGAAGCTATCCTAAGAAATCACATGTATAAATTAATTTGCAGGATAAATGACTCTAAAAATGTGCTTATTGTGGCCTTGTCAAACATAAGGGTTTAGCACTACACGCTACGAATCCCAGTTGTGGAGACACTGGTATCGTTGTCTCGTTGTAGGATATTGATCATTCTATTAATCTGGATTTTTAACTTATGTATTGTGTTTTAATAAATATATAATTTATGATGATTTTATAAGTGACTAGACCAAGTGCAGACCCGTTGGGTCTGCTCCCCCAATGGTGTGATCCCCCAACCCAATATTCCACCATGCACCCGTCTCCTCCAACGGAACTGAGCCCGTTCCTAAATGTAAGATTCCAGCACTCCCCTGCCTCCCTCAGCAGTGGATTAAAAAAAAATTCCAATTACACCACCCCTGCCTGCTGCAGCAGTTCCAATTGCAATACCAATTGGCCCTCCCCCTCCTGTTGAAGCACTTGCTGTGATATTCTATTGAGGTGAAAAGTTCAGAGTGTTCCTGTGTTGCAACTTTGTTTTGAAGTGTGTTGGAAGCTGATAGGAAGGAGTGTATTGGGCATTGTGACATCGCACGATGGAAACAAATCAAAAGGAAGAAAGGCAGCTGGCAGCCGGACGGACGGACGGCAGGCGGCAGCCACAGACTTTTATATAATTGAAAGAATAGAATAATAGATAGATGATAGATAGAAGATATACTAAGATTTTTATATGTACGGCAGCCAGACTTTTATATAATAATAGAATAGATAGATAGATAGATACACTAAGATTTTTATATGTACTTTATGATATTTTTTTAATATGCAATGTATTAAAAAAAAATGTAATGTTGCCCCTTGTCTGGGCCTCGAGTCCGTAATAAAGTTTACTATTTATTATTATTAATACCGTAGAATAGAACTGCACCTTATTCCAAATGGTGGCCTGTCCAAAGTCCTGTAAAGTTGCATTGTAACTTCCTGACTCTTTCTCTCAATTCCCCGACTGATGAAGGGCAAGCGTGCCATTGAGTCTGTGCCAACCAGCGATCCCCGCACACTAACACTATCCTACACACACACACACACACTAGGGTCAATTTACAATCAAACCAAACCAATTAAGCTACAAACCTGTCTGTCTTTGGAATGTGGGAGGAAACCGGAGATCCCGGAGAAAGTATAAGCAGGCCACGGGGAGAATGTACAAACTGTGTACGGACAGCACCCGTAGTCAGGATTGTATCTGGGTTTGTGGCGCTGTGAGGCAGCAACTCTACCACTGTGTCACCGTGCTGCCATGAATGGTGATGTGATCAATATCATTACATGACTGACTTATCATCCATCATCTGGTCCCTCAAAATGCCATTTCTTTCCGTTAACGCCTGTATTTTCTATCCACAGGCTACGGAGCAGACCATAAGACAGGTGAGAGTTGAACATCCTCCTCACACCATTCCAGACAATGCTGCAAATCACACTCACACGGTTGTAAGGACAATTATGAAGGAACGAGAGGGGAGCTGGCAGCGGTTGGATTCAACATCACAATACAAACCATGACAGTGGTCAGGCAGGGGACTACAAGGGAATATAGAACGGTACAGCACAGGAATAGGCCCTTCAGCCCACAAGGTCTCTGCTGAACAAGATGCCGTTAAGCTAACCTACGGCATGAACCATATCCCTCCATTCCTTGCACATCCACAAACCCTTTTAAATTCATAGCCTTCCCCACTGGAGCAACTCCAGCAATCTTAGCCCACTGTGTAATCTGCGATGGGAGAGGGGTTGTGTGGGGGGGGGAAGGGGGGGGGGGGGGGGGTGAAGGAGGGGAGGGTGATGAGAGGAGGGGGAGCCAACGGGGGGTGGAGAGGGGGGCGAAAGAGAGAGGGGGGGAGAGAGAGGAGGCATCTCAGATGTGAGAGGGGGAGGAGGAAAGGGGTATGGAGGGAAGGTGTGAGAGAGTTGGGAGGACAACGGGGGGAGGGGCGGAGGAGGGAGAGAGAGGAGGGGTGTTGATCAAAGAGAGAGGAGGGGGGAGGGAGGGGGGAAGAGGGAGATAGACGGGCAAATGAGATGAGGAGAGAGTGGGGAAGAGAAAAGAGGAGAGGGGGTGAGGAAGAGAGGGAGGAGAGAAGAGAAAGACAAATGGATGGAGAAAGGGGGAAGGAGTAGGTAGAAAAGGCGGTGATATAGGGGGGTTAGAGAGAGGGTGTGGAGGAAGAGTGAGAAGATGGGGAAGATGGATGGGAAGATGGTAGAGGGGGGGGATGAGGGGTAGATAGGGGGTGAGAGAATGGGGGGAAAAGGGGGGGGTGGGAGGGGGAAAATGGGGGGTGTGTGGGGAGGCAGGGAGAGAGGAGGGGTGTGGTTGGGGAATGGGAAGAGGGGTGATGGAGGAGGAAGAAGGGCGGGGGTGAAAATTTGTGTCGAGGAGAGATT
>NW_026576913.1:0-61441 GCF_028641065.1 Leucoraja erinaceus
GGGTGTTTTCTCGTTGTATGTATAGTGGGTTTTGGTTATGGTGTTTTGTGGGTTGTTTTAAGTTCGTTTGTTTTGGGTTTGTATTATTTTTGTGTTTTTTGGTTTGTGGTTGGTTATTGGGTTTTTGGTGTTTATGGTTTTTTTAGGCTGGTTAATTTTTGGTAAGTTTTTAATTGTTTTGTTTTTTGTATTAAGTGTTTTTTGTGATGTTTTTGGTTCGTTTAGTATTTTTTTTGTTTTTTTTGTTTTTTATTTTTTGTTTTTTGTGAGGGTTTTTTGTCGGTTTTTTGTTTTGGTCGTTTTTTGTGGTGGTATTTTTTTTTTTGTTTGTTGGTGTTGGTTGTTTTATTTTTTAAGGTTGTGGTTGGGGTTCGGTTTTGTTTTTCGTTGGTTTTTTTTTTTTTGGTTGTTTTTTTGCGTTTTGTTTTTTTGTGGTTTTTTTTTTTTGGGTGTGTATATTTTTTTTTTGTTTTTTTGGTACTTTTAAAACAATCTGTTGGGGAATCCACATTAGTCAGATTAGATTAGATTAGATTAGATTAGATTCCTTTATTTGTCATTCAAACCTTTCGGTCTAAATGAAATGTCGTTGCCTGCAGCCATACATATAATAATAAACAACAAAACACACAATAAACACAAATGAACATCCACCACAGTGAGTTCACCAGGCACCTCCTCACTATGATGGAGGCAAAGTCTTAAAGTCACTGTCTCTTCCCTCCTATTCTCCCTCTGCGTTGAGGCGATCCAGATCCAGGCCTCCGATGTTGTTACCCCACCGGGAGATGGTAAGTCGGTCCCACGGCTCAACCGAGCTCCGCGAACGGACCGTTTCAAGCTCCGCGACCCGGTTTGGTCGAAGCTGCCGATGATGCCGCCCTCCAGTCCAGCGGACGCAGCTGTTGCCACGGGAGCTCTGTAAAAACAGGTCGCCAACCTGTGACCTTTGAGCTCCCGACGGTGTTGTCCACTGGTGGAAATGGTGTTAGGTAAACCATTGTGATGGAAGGCAGATAAATCCCCAGGGCCTGAAGGTCTGCATCCCAGAGATCTCAAGGAGGTGACCCTAGAAATCGTTGATGCATTGGTGAACATTTGTCAATGTTCTATAGACTAGATCAGTTTCTGTGGACTGGATAGGTAATGTAACTCCATTTTTTCAGAAAGGATGGAGAGAGAAAACAGGGAATTATAGACAAGTCAGCCTGACATCGGTAGTGGGGAAGATGCTGGAGTCGATTATTATAGATGTTATAGTTGTGCCTTGGGATAGCAGTGACAGGATCGGTCAAAGTCAGCATGGATTTATGAAGGGGAAATTATGCTTGACTAATCTTCTGGAATGTTTTCGGGATGTAACAAGTAGAATGGATGAGGGAGAGCCAGTGGATGTGGTGTATCTGGACTTTCAAAAAGCCATTGACAAGGTCCCACACAAGAGATTAGTGGGCAAAATTAGAGCACATGTTATTGGGGGTAGGGTATTGACAAGGTTGGCAAACCGGAAGCAACGAGTAGGAATTAACGGGTCCTGTTCAGAATGGCAGGCAGTGACTTATGGGGTGCAGCAAGGCTCAGTGCTGGGACCTCAGTAATTTACAATTATGTGGATAAATGTGAGGTTATCCACTTTGGTGGCAAGAACAAGAAGGCAGATTATTATCTTATCTTATTATAATTCTGTAACCAAGACCTAGTTGGTTTCGTATTCAAGTCTTTCTGTCTCTCTGAAGGCACAATTCTGTAATTAAGGCTTAGTTTTACTGTTGATCAAGTTTCTGTGTATTGTTGCCAGCTGAGAATGTAAAAGCTGTGCCGCTGTGCTCAGGAGATCAGCTTTGACTGGACTCCTAGTGCTCACAATGTCTAATAAATCGCTGGTTACTTTGAACACCAACTCCGCATGGCCTTCCCATTTGTTCCTACACCGTGGCTTCTTTAGCACTCTGTCGACTTGTGTTGCCCCTTTCAGAGAGCTGTGGACATGGACTTCATGATCCTTCTACACATGATCCCTCTATAATGCTGTTATGGATCATGGCATCAACTATATATTTTCCCAATACATACTGTATTACCTCCCTACATCCGTCAGCTCACACACAAACTCTCTGACCAAAACCTCTAAATGGTAGCTCGCCATGTAGATCCACACAATGCTGGCTCTCATCACAAGGAACTAAAGAGATTTCATAAACACTTTGACTCCCCTTCCCATTCCCACACTGACCTTTCTGTCCTGGGATAGACACAAAAATCTGGAGTAACTCAGCAGGACAGGCAGCATCTCTGCAGAGAAAGGATGGGTGACGTTTTGGGTCGGGACCAATCTGAAGGTTTAGGTGATATTTAATAGGAACTGAGGGGTAACCTTTTCACACAAAGGGTGGTGGGTGTATGGAACAAGCTGCCAGAGGAAGTAGTTGAGCCGGGAACTATCCCAACATTTAAGAAACAGTTAGACGGGTACATAGATAGGACAGGTTTGGAGGGATATAGGCCAGGTAGGACTAGTGTAGCTGGGACATGTTGGGCGGTGTGGGCAAGTTGGGATGAAGGGCCTGTTTCAATGCTGTATCAATCTTTGACTCTGTCACTATATATAGTGAAAAGCTTTTGTTTGTGTGCTATTCAAACAAAGAAAATATTCTACATTAATGCAGTCAGGCCACCCACAGTGCAGAGTATACAGTAAACAACACCCATTCCTGAATCCTATTGTGCTTTATACCAACATTCTTACTGATGGAAATTAGCTTTCATTTATTGAACACTATTTAAAAACTCTTTGCTTTAATGTTACCCCTGGCTATTCATGCAAATTCCTTCAGTCTCAAAAATGACCAAGGCAGCCTATAGTCAACCTCTCTCCCCCTTCTCACTCTCCTCCGTCTCCACCCGCGGGAATGTCCCACAGTCACTGACCATGATGCACCACCATCGGACCCCAACCCCCACTCAGGGTGATTTGCCCCTCCCTCCGTGACTGTTGGACGCTCCCATGGGTGGAGACGGAGGAGAGAGAGAAGGGGTAGGGAAGAGGAGAGAAAGAAGGGAGGGGGGCAGGGGGAGAGAAGAGGGAGAGAGAACAGGGGGGGGGAGAAGGGGGAGAGAGAGAAGGGGAGAGAGAAGGGGGGAGAGAGAAGGGGGGAGAGAGACAAAGGGGGAGAGAGAAGGGGAGATAGAGAGAGGGGAGGGAGCGAGAAGGGAGAGAGGGGGGAGGGAGGAGGGGAAGAGAGAAGAGAAGAGAAGAGTGGAGAGAGGGAAGGGGGGAGAGAGAAGGGGAGAGAGAGAGAAGGGAGAGAGAGTGGGGGAGAGAGAAGAGGGGAGAAGGGAGAGAGATAGGGGGAGAGAGAGAGAGAGAGAGGGGGAGAGAAGAGGGGAGAGAGAGAAGAGGGGAGAGAGAAGGGGGAGACGGGAGCATGGGGTTCATTTTCCCACACAAGCTATAGGTGACTGGGCAATCTGAACCCAAACACCAAGTTGAAAGCGTCCGAAGGTGTGCATCCCTCGGGACCGCCCCCACTCTCCCACGGCCACCCACCGCGGGCTGCGGGTCGAGTGGAGCGGAGGTTTGGGACAATATTCATGCCTTCACAGTGATGTGATGGACGCGGGGGTCTGGACCAATCGCTGACAAGTCCCGCCCCCGTCAACGTCATGTCCGTTATTGGACGTTTCTGTTGAGCAGCCGTCAGTTCGTTGGCCTGTAGGTGACGCCGCGTTTCGGGTAGGTGGCGTTTCGACAGAGCGGCCATTCGGTGAGTTTGCTATTAGGCAACGCAGCTTTTCGGATCCTTGGGATTTATGCGCCCCGCCCTTTCTGTTAGTTTGCATTTAGGCGTCCCATCCTTTAGGTTAGTCGGAGTCTCGTCTTCAGACTCTTTCAGTTTATTGTCGTTTCGGCCTCGTTTCCATTCTGTTCTTTGGCTTCGACTTCTTTGCTTCGACTTCTTGTCTGTCGGCGCCATGTCCGGACACCCTTAAATGTAGCCTCACCAATATCTTATACAACTGCAACATGACCCCCCCAATTTCCATACTCAATACTCTAACTGACAAAGGCCAATGTGCCAAAAGCATTTTTGACCACCCTATCTACCGGCGACTTTCAAAAATGTAACGCCTCACATTTCCCTGTATTAAATTCCATCAACCATTCCTCCGCCCACCTGGCCAATCGATCCAGATCCTGCTGCAAATTTTCACAACCATCTTCACTATAATCAAAACCACCCACTATTGTATCATCAGTAACTCAGCGGGACCGTCTCGACCCGTAACGTCACCCATTCCTTCTCTCCGGAGATGCTGCCTGTCCCGCTGAGTTACTGCAGCATTTTGTGTCTATCTTCGGTTTAAACCAGAATCTGCAGTTCCTTCTTACAAAGAGGCTTCATTACCATTCTATATACTTGAATTGCCACTTACAGAGGGCTGTGTACTAGGGCTCAATATCCTTCTATACACAAAGAGGCGGCACAGTAGCACAGCGGTAGATTTGTTACCTTGTAGCGCCTGCAATGCCAGAGACCCAGGTTTGATCCCCTAATTAATTGGCTTCAGTCAAATTGTCCCTAATGTGTGTAGGATAGTATTAGTGTATGGGTGATCATTGGTCGGCGTGGATTCGATGGGTCGAAGGGCCTGTTTCCACTCTGTATCTCAAAACTAAACTAAACTAAAACTGATAGAGGGATGGAAGGAAAAGAGGAGAGAAGCATCTAGATGAACTGTGATATTTTATGTCAATGCTGTGTATAATATTCCATAAATAATAATAATTTGAGAATATTGTTTGTCATTATTTGCTGATTCTACTTCTGCTAACTGATCCAGCAAAACATGCAGGCATTGAAGATAGACACAAAATGCTGGAGTAACTCCGCGGGACAGGTAGCATCCCTAGAGAGAAGGAATGGGTGACGTTTCGGGTCGAGACCCTCCTTCAGACCAATTGTAGTTTATCGTGGGTCTCAGATGCTTGTTTTCTCGTTAAAGGGCAAGAATTGAAATTCTAACACAGAGAGTGGCGATACAGTACTCCAGCAGTATTTAATCCTGAAGGACAGGAGTGGCTGAATATGCAATTTCAGCGTCGTCCCAAGAGGAAGTTTCAAAACTTGTCCTGAAAACAAAGACTAAAAAAACAAATGGAGGACCTTCGTACTTTTATTTCAAGATAAATCTCAAGTATAAAGGAAGAACTGAAAAACTTCAAAGAAGAAATTTCAACCTCGGTTCAGTTTGAGAAGAATTGTTTACCTGGACGGAAGAAATGTATGAAAAATTAAATCAACAAATGGAAGAGGTAAACGTTAAACTTAATTTGATGGAATCGATCTTTAACTCTAGGCTGGATCCCATTATCGATACAGTAAATCAGCACATTGCAGCTATAACTGAATTAGAGTCAATTGCTGACACAAGTGCTGAAACTACAAAAATAATTCTCCCTGAGACCAAGCGTTTAACAGATTTATTGAATAAAGTGACTGAAAAATGTATTGACTTGGAGGGATGTCAGAAATGCCAGAATCTAAGAATTGTTGGTGTTAAATTAATTATTATTATTATTATTATTATTATTATTATTATTATTATTATTATTATTATTATTATTATTATTATTATTATTATTATTAAAGCTTTATTTCAGACACAGGTCCATATACACATCAAACAGTACAAAGAATTACAAAGATACATTAAGAAATTGCATATTAGCCTAAAATAAGCTATTGCACCAATGCCATCTTAGCCTAGAAGTGAATCTATAGCAGCTTTTCAGAGGGCTGACTAAGGCTTCAATTATGTGGTTCTCTGACTTGTCCAGGCGACACATAAAACTAAACATCAGCTGTCTTAAGAGTGCCTTACAGGTTGGCACTCTAGTGGACACAAACAATTGACTGGCACTATGCCACCTAGGGACACGAAGTAGCAACCTCATTGCATCATTGTATGCTACCTTAATGTACCTTAAGAGGGCAAAGAAGGAAATAAAAGCCTTCGTGACTTTGCTGCAGATCTTTTACAAAAAGTTTTAAATTTAGATAAAAAGCCTCTACTAGGTCGGGCACACAGAGCATTGAGACCTCGTCCGAGTGCTAGCTGCCCCCCAAGACAACTGATACTGAAGATGCATTATGACCACTTTTGGAAGACATCTGGACAAAAATTGCTGGCAACAGAAATCTTTCATTTGAAGGCGACAGGATCAGTATTTTCAGAAACTATCCTGTAGAGGTTGTTAAGAGAAGAGCGTTTTCAATGAGACAAGTGGAATCCTTAAGAAGATACCAAATTTGAGATATGGACTGATGTACCCTGCAAAACTGAGAGTCACCTACAAGCAGAAGGAACATTTCTTCACCGATTACAAGAATGCACTGGAGTTCGCCCAGGATATTGAGACTGATGATTGAACATTATCTCCACGGTGTCATCACTTTGCAGAGAACAAATGGAACTTTAAATTGTTATACCCAAGGACTAATGATAGTTGACAACGATAGCTGAGCAAGTTGTCTAGCTATTGATTTACAACCTTTATTATTTATTACTAATCATAGACCAAATTGTGACAGCCCATTGTTCTTCAAGAAAACACTTAACACTATTCCGGAACTTACACAATATAATTTGATAATTGGTGGAGACTCAAATTGTACATTAGATTCTTACCTAGATAGATCATCAACACAAAGGCAAATAAAATCCAAGGCAAGTGAATTATTAAATTCATATATTAATACCACCAATATCAAAGATGTCTGGAGAACAGAAAATCCATCTGGACGAGAATATTCATTTTACTCAACGGTACATAAAACTTATTCAAGAATCGACCATTTGGTTCAAAGAGTGCAAAGAAAGGAAGAAAACTACATCTACAATCAATGTAGTTAGTGATAGCCACACTAAACTTACCCCATATACTTATAATTCGAAATATCATAATATTATAATCTCGGATCATGCACCTTTAACATTCATGGTTTAAACTAAATGGAATGACCGAGAAGCAGACACAATGGAGACTTAACCCTCAAATTTTAAATGATAAAGCATGCTACGAATATCTTATAACACAGATTAATATGTTTTTCGAGACGAATGACCGCCCTGAAACATCTGTCTTCCTTCTTTGGGAAACATTCAAAGCATTTGTACGAGGAGCATTAACCTCCTCTCAAGCCTTCCATAATATAAAGAATCGGGCTAAACAACATGTATTAGAAATGGAAATAAGGCAATTAGATATAGAGAATGCTGCCGTCTATGATAAAACATAATAAAATCGCTGCACTTAAATGTAAGTTAAATCAAATATACTCAGATCAAATCATAAAACTTTATCAACACACTAAACAACTACAAATTGAATTTGGTGATAAACCACAAAAACTATTAGCCAGTCAACTTCGTAAGTTGGATGAGGAAAAAACAATTCATAAAATTAGATCAGATGTGGGCGGAACACTAACATTCCCCAAGGATATCAATGACAGATTTTTACAATATTATTAAACACTTTATTCAGCCAAAACGACAGATTGTCCTGAGATAATGGAAACATTCTTACAGAAATGTAATCTTACAGCCTTAGATCTGAAAGAGAGAGAATTATTATGTGCTGAAATATCAGTAAATGATATTGAAGTCCTTTAGATCTTTGAAATACGGAAAGGCCGCAGGCTCTGATGGTTTAAACTCAGAATTTTATTAAAAATTTAATGACCTGATCTCTCCACGTCTACAGACATTATATAATAATGCTATCACTCAACAGAAACTGCCAGAAACTCTGAGACCATTATTTAATATTATATATTCAAATACAATAGCTAATGTAGATTTAGCAGTCATCTCGTTAGATGCTGAAAAAAGCATTTGATCAGGTGGAATGGCCCTATCTATTTTCGGTGAATGAAAATGTTCATCTGGGTGAGAAGTTTGGTACGTGGGTTAAACTCCTATATACAAACCCAAAAGCTAGAATATAGACAAATCAAATGTTATCACCCAAATTCAATCTGTCTAGAGGTTGTAGACAAGGATGCTCATTATCTCAGTTATTATTCGCCCTAGCTATCGAACCACTTGCAGAAAGTGTTAGAGCCCACCCAGAAATTTATGGGTATAATACTAAAGATACAGTTAATAACATTTCTTTATACACAGATGATGTATAACTATATATTACAAACCTAGAAACTAGTATTCCAAATTTACTAAATCTGATTACTCAACTTGGCTCATTCTCGTGATATAGAGTTAATTGGAATAAAAGTGAAATTATGCCAATAACGGAACTAAACCCACATACATTGCAACAATCTCATTTTAAAATAGTCTATGAAAAAATTAAATATCTTGAAATATATGTGACTAAGAAATATACTTCTTTATTTAAATTACATTTTCCCCCTTTATTTAATAAACTGCATAAGCATATTCAGTACTGGTCGAATTAATGCCATAAAGATGATTTTCCTTCCACAAATATTGTATTTATTTCAATCAATTCTGATATATCTCTCCCAATTTATTTTTTTAAACTTGATTCTATTGTTACAAGTTTCAATTGGGATTTCTAGAACCATAGAATAAGTAAGAAACATTTATGTAAATCCAAGATGAATGGAGGATTAGTCTTAGCAAATGTTCTATTTTTATTTGGCAGTTAATATTAAAAATATGAACTTCTGGTTGGAAGATATGGATCAACAACCAGACTGGTTAGAGATGGAAAAGGAAGATTGTTTACCTTTTGAAATTGGCTCGATCTTGTTAACCCCTACAAAATGGAATAAAAAGACATAGTGAAAATCCGATAATATATTGTGGTATACGAACTTGGAAACAATTAAAAGTGACTTCAAAATTGGATAATTTATCACTCCTTCTTCTCCTCATTGTAAATAATCCTTCATTTACACCTTCTGTGTTGGATAAAGTGTTTGTACAATGGAAAAACCATGGAATTTAAAAGGTGGGATACCTTTACCGAAAAGGTATTTTTCTTTCATTTCAGGAGTTACAACAGAATTATAGACTACACTCAAATATTGTTTTAGATATTTACAACATATACATCAATTAGCTTCTAAATATTGACATTTATCACAGATAGGAGATATATTTGGAAAAATGCTGTTTCATTTTGTTTTAGAATAGTGCAGTCTGTGTAGTACTTTAAATTGTATTAAGGAGTGTCTGCCATTTAATGAGCTTTGATGTATATGTTGTAAACTTTCATCCCATATATCTTTCATTATAGGTTGGTCAAATTCATTTTCCCATGCTTGTCTTTATAGTTCTGCCATTCACCCATTCCTTCTCTCCAGAGATGCTGTCTGTCCCGCTGAGTTACTCCAGCATTTTGTGTCAATACCCAACTTTTATGAAACATTTAGACAGATACATGGATAGGATAGGTTTGGAGGGATATGGACCAAATGCTGGGAGGTGGGACCAGTGTAGCTGGGACATTGTTGGCCGATGTGGGCAAGTTGGGCTGAAGGGCCTGTTTCCACACTGTATCACTGTGACTCTATGATCATTGCCTTCTCAAGGACAAAGATGAATAGAAGAATGCCAGCCTTGGTCTTCTGATGCCGATATCGCTTATGTGAACACGACTGAGATACCCAATGACCATTACATACCTTCTGCACCTTGGATTTCATAAACATGAAAACTCCCACTCAGTTATTCTGTCACAATATAGTAAAGGTAATTAGCATGGAACGCATTGATTACAAAACAGGAAGTTGACGCGTCACTCTGTCCAAAATAAATCTTTCAGTCATGCTTTTGATAATTGGCAAGAATTCCTGGGACATGAAGGAGTTGAGTAATTTCCCTGTTCTCTATTTACATCATTGTGGTATTATTCGTGGGATTGTTTTGTGAGGTCCAGGATATATATAAGTGTGAAATCAAACACTGTGACCAGTACATCTTCAGCCATGTATAGATGTAAAATGAAAACCATCCTCTTTGTTTTTGCTGCAGTCCACATCTTCTACACCTCTGGCAAGTACTGAAACAAGCTGTCAATGGACTAGACTAGAGTATGATTTGTTCTGATAGTTCATGTGGGTTCAATCCAGCAAAAAAGTTAGCAAATATAATTTTGCATCATGAAATATTCAAATGTAATTCATGGGAAGGTAATTCCATTTTGACACAGAGCAGTAGATCAAAAGCTTTGTCTAAAGAGATAGGTTTTAAGGAACATGTCATGGTGCAGAGAGTAAGAGGCAGAGACATTACTCAAAGATATATTGTTCTTGAAATCTGTTTTTGTTTCAGCGCAATCATGTGCAAGTTCAACCTTCCCAATTGTTGAAAATGCTACAATTGCACAGGTGAATGTGGACTCCTCAAACAGCAACCTCTTTGCTGTTACAAGATGTGAAGTTCTCCATGTAAGTACATTTCATTTCACGGTTAATTTTTACCTCTTGCCAAAATGTATTAAATGACATGAGCATGCGTTTCTTCTCCTGCATTTGTTCTACTAGTTTTAAAACGGTTGTGGAAAAGTCCAGAACTGGTCTACAAATGTGGCAATGTGAATTTTATGGTGTTAGACAGGTGTTTGTAAAAGTTACAAACGGGTCAGTGGGTCAGGCAGCATCTCTGTAGAGAAGGAATAGGTGACGTTTTTGGGTCGAGACCCCTTTTCAGACTGTCAGGGGAAATGCAACGAGTGTTACAGACGGTGATATAGACACAGAACACATGAATAAAAGATGCAAATAAGTAATGATGATAAAGGAAACAGGCCATTGTTAGCTGTGGGCTAGGTGAAAACGGGTTACAGACAATGAGACTCAACAAGACAACCTTGAATCTGACTTGGTTGGGGGAGGGAATGAGAGAGAGGGCATGCAGGGGTTATTTGAAGGTGGAGAAATCAATGTTCAGCATAATATCAGTAGAGGGGATGCAGGAATATACTTAATAAGGAAGTTAGGAAGGTGAAATGGGGATGTGAGGTAGATTGACAGAAAAAAACCAGAAAATCCAAAGAGATTTAAATAAGTATATTGTGAAAAAGAGTAACTAGGGAGAGAATAGGGCATCTAAAAGAGGAACATGAACATCTATTTGTGGAGCTGCAGGAGGTGGGCAAGATCATCAATGGAAATTTCACCTATGTGGAGAAAGATATTAGAAACATAGAAAATAGGAGCTGGTTAATTGTAGGTTAATTGGCTTCGTGTAAACATAACATTGTCCCTAATGTGTGTAGGTAAGATAGTGTTTATGTGTGGGGGTCGCTGGTCGATGCAGACTTGGTGGGCTGCAGGGCCGTATGTCTAAACTAAACTAAACTAAACTAAACTAAACTAAACTAAACTAAACTAAACTAAACTAAACTAAACTAAACTAAACTAAACCAAATCTTAACAAAATAAAATAGCGAACTTTCATTAGTATAAATATAATTACTGTTTCTCATGCCATAGTATTGCAACAGGAGAAAAGTGCCCACAGAAACTATCTGAACACAAGCAATAGAAACTCATATGGATTAACAGTTGTTGCTTGTGCAACCAAAGTAAACCTTATCTCACTGTAGAATTAATTGTAGCGACAGTGTGAAATAGTAAATGTTTTTATACTAATGAAAGTTCTCTATTTTATTTTGTTAAGATTTAGTTTAAATTAGTTTTGCTTAGTTTAGTTTAGTTTATTATCTCAATGGGGTTAGGTTATGTAAGGGGGAGGTGCAGCGAGACCTGGGCGTCCTTGTACACCGGTCACTGAAAGTTGGCGTGCAGGTACAGCAGGCAATGAAGAAAGCTAATGGAATGTTGGCCTTCATAACAAGAGGATTTCAGTATAGGAGTAGAGAGATTGTTCTGCAGTTGTATAGGGCTCTGGTAAGACCACATCTGGCGTATTGCGTACAGTTTTGGTCTCCTAATTTGAGGAAGGACACCCTTGTGATTGAGGCAGTGCAGCGTAGGTTCACAAGATTGATCCCTGGGATGGCGGGACTGTCATATGAGGAAAGATTGAAAAGACTAGGCTTGTATTCACTGGAGTTTGGAAGGATGAGGGGGATCTTATAGAAACATATAACATTATAAAAGGACTAAACAACGAGATGCAGGAAAAATGTTCCCAATTTTGGCCGAGTCCAGAATCAGGGGCCACAGTCTTAGAATAAAGGGGAGGCCATTTAAGACTGTGAGAAGAAAACCAGTAAGTTGTGCCTTAGAAAGGCAATGATTATCATCAAGGACCTCTACCACCTTGGCCATGCTCTCATCTCATGGCTTCTAATGGGAGAAAAGGCTCAGTGACCTCCAAATTAAAGAACAACTTCTTTCCATCATCCATCAGCCATCTTGAACCACAACCTTACTTCAGCTAAGATCTACTATGAACTTTGTCAAGGGTGCACTACGTACTTTGGTAATTTATTGTTTATTGTTTATTGTACATTTATTTGCATGTTGTTGCATTAAGAACAAGTAAGAGTTTCATTGTCCCCTGCCCAGTGCATCTGACAATGAAACACTCGTAACCCTTGACCCACTGCATCAATGTGCATTGAAGGCCATCTTGAGAAGCAGCAAGTAGTGTGATTCAAGTGCAGCAAGACATAGGAAATCCAAATAACAATGGTGTCATTGGGCATGTTATTACAAATACTATTCATTGAGTGTAACATTCTTCTTTGTTTTTTTAGGAGGCTAATTTAGGAGAACGCCTATTCCTGGTGGTAATAGTTATCGATATCCAGGGAACTGTGTGTCTGAACAACTCCGGTATCGACCCATCAATCTGTGACCTGATACCCATCATGAATGCTGTGAGTGTTACACCATTTGCTATTCATTTCTCTGTTGTCATCTCTATTGACATAGGTTCATAAGTAAAAGGAGCGGAATTAGGCCAGTTGGCCCATCAACTCTACTCCGCCATTCAATCATGGCTGATCCGTCTTCCCACAGCACCTGTAGTTAGTATTGAAGCTCGGTCTTTGTGGTCTTGAAATCTAGTCAACATCAAACAACGTCATAAAATGGATTCAGGATTGTAAATATTAGTTCAAACATTGAAAAAGAAAAACTAACCAACATCTTCAATATTAGAACACATGTCATATATATATATATATATATATATATATATATATATATATATTGCTGTGTTCACTGCAGACATATTATTAGATTTGTTTCCTACGGGTAATTTCCGTACAATCAGTTGTGCAATCTGATGGAAGTCCAATTCACTCAGTCAAGATGCAAATACACCCTTCAGCCACTGAAAATATATTTGATATCTTCAGGTGCTCAATTATTTTGTGGGAGAACTGAATATTGTTAAGGGCTGGCTGTGTGTGTGGTGAAGCCACGGACTTCAATTAGAACCAACCCTTGAAGATGAATCTTGACTCGAAACGTCAACTATTCTTTTTCTCCAGAGATGCTATCGGACCCACGTTATGTGTCTATCTTTGGTTTAAACCAGCATCTGCAGTTCCTTCCAACACACCCAGCAGGTATTATCGCAAAGTTTCAGAAAGATTTAGACTGGTGCATGGATAGGAGAGGTTTAGGGGAATATGGGCCAAACGCAAGCAGGTGAGGGTAGTGTAGGTGAGACATGTTGGCCTGTGTGGGCGGTCTGTGTGTGGGACAGGCTGGTCCCTCCGTGTGTGAGGAGGAGAAACGTCAGAATTAAAAGACTTTCATTTAGGAATGCGAGGAGGTGAAATCTCCTTCGTCAGAGGGTGGTGAATCTGTGGAATTATTTACCACAGAAGGCTGTGGAGGACAAGACAGTGGATATTTTTAAGGCAGAGATAGACAGATTGTTGATTAGTACTTGAGTCAGGGGTTATGGGGAGAAGGCAGGAGAATGGGGTTAGGTAAGAGAGATATATCAGCCGTGGTTGAATGGCGGAGTAGATTTAATGAGCCGGATGGTCTAATTCCTTATGACCTTATGAATGCTGGAGACAGGAGAAGTACTCATGACTGGCAGGTGAGACCAGAGAACAAGGTTGGGAGGTGGAGGCCACAGCAGAAGAGCTCAGCATGATGTCGGGATTGGAACTCAATGAGGTGTGGGCACACAGGAACAAAAGTAAGCAGAGTGCTGACCTTAACATTGGAAAGTGGGAGGTGGGAGGGGGGGGGGGTTGTCAAAACCTGACAGACACTCACCATACTTTGTGATCCTTCTTGTAAACATCTTCTGGACCCTCTCCAGAGCCGGCACATGTACATTGGTTTCCTGCAGGTGGGTGAAGAAGGCTTTTTGAATGCTGATCCACATCAGTCGGGAAACTGAATGTAGAAGTTGGGACATCATGATCAGCTGGGAATATTGTGTTGAAGGGTAATTTGGACGGATACTGTACATGGATGAGAAAGGTGCGATGGGATATGGGACAAACACAGGCCATTGTGACTAGCTTTGATGGGACATCTTGGTTGCCATGAGAGCGTGGAGTTAGATGTTTCCATGCTATAGTATGTTTGTACAATTCTGTGGGTTTTTTCTCTTTACAGGAAACTGCTACGTGTACAAGCACAATCTCACTGCGGGCGGGCCAAGTTCAAAACGTTGCAGTCCAGTGCTTTAACACAAACGTGACAACACCAGCAATTACCCCGACCACACCGGTGACCACACCGAGCATTTTAGTTACCACACTGGACACCACAGACAGCACTTTAGTCACCACTCCGACCACACTGGACACCACAGACAGCACTTTAGTTACCACACTGACCACACTGGACACCACAGACAGCACTTTAGTTACCACTCCGACCACACTGGACACCACAGACAGCACTTTAGTTACTACACTGGACACCACAGACAGCACTTTAGTTACCACACTGGACACCACAGACAGTACTTTAGTTACCACACTTTAGACCACACTGGACACCACAGACACAGCACTTTAGTCACCACACTGACCACACTGGACACCACAGACAGTACTTTAGTTACCACTCCGACCACATTGGACACCACAGACAGCACTTTAGTTACCACCACACTGGACACCACAGACAGCACTTTAGACACCACACCGACCACACCTGGACACCACAGACAGCACTTTAGTTACCACACCGACCACAACTGTGACCACACCAACTACCACGGCCACCACTACCACTCCGACCACCACACCAACCACAACCACCACAACAACCAAAAAACCCAGAAAACGACCATCATCTTCATCATCATCATCATCATCATCATCATCATCATCATCATCATCATCCGAAAGCGATGAACGATCAAGGAGATGCACGAGAAAGGTATCTCGATGATTTTTATTGAATTGATTGCTAAAGAGATGCACGCCTGCAATATCACTTTTATCTACGCTGAAACAACAGCATAAATGTGATACGCTGATAAGTTTTAGTGTATAAGATAAAGGACATTATTTGGACTCTTTTGCAGAGTTGTACAGCAGAGAAACAAGTCAATTTGATAAGTACTTGAGTCAGTTGTTATCGGAGAAGGCAGGAGAATGGGGTTAGGTAAGAGAGATATATCAGCCGTGGTTGAATGGCGGAGTAGATTTAATGGGCCGGATGGTCTAATTCTACTCCTATTCCTTATGACCTTATGAATGCTGGAGACAGGAGAAGTACTCATGACTTCCCACCAAGTCCACCAAATCCATGCCAACCTTACTGCCCATCTACACCAATCACACTTGCCTACATTAGGACAATATCCACCTATGCTGCTTATATAATTGCCTGACCTCAATGGTGCTCAGAACTGAACACAATACACTAATGCGGACTCACCAACGATTTATAGAACTGCAACATGACCTCCCAACTTCTATAATCAATACTTTGACTGATGAAGGTCAAAATGCCGAAAGCCATTTTGACCAACTTATCTACCCGTGATCCACTTTAAACAAACCATGTGCGTGCACTCCTAGATCCCTCTGCTCTACAACACTCCCCAGAGCCCTGTCATTCACTGTGTAGGTCCTTCCCCTTGTTAGTCTTCCCAAAATGCAACATCTCACATTTCTCTTTATTAAATTCCATCAACCATTCTTCAGTCCACCCGCCCAACCGATCAAGATCCTGCTGCAATTTGTGCCAAAGATCTTCACTATCTACAATACCACCCATTATTGTGTCATCTGTAAACCTGCTAATCATATCTTGTACATTCACAACCAAATCAATGATATAGATGACAAACAGTAACGGGCCCAGCACTGAACTCTGAATCATACCAGTAGTCACAGGCCTCCAGTCTGAAAAGAAAATTGTCACCATCGTGAAACTTCCTTCCATGAAGCCAATTTTCTATCCATTTGGAAATCTCTCCTTGTGATCTAACCTTCCAGAGCAGCCTACCATGTGGAACCTTGTCGAATGCTTTGCTGAAGTCCATATATACAACATCTACATGTCTACCCTCATCAACCTTTGTGGTCACATCTTCAAAGCACTCAATCAGTTTAGTTTATTGTCACGTGTACCGAGATACAGTGAAAAGCTTTTGTTGTGCACCAACCAGCCAGCGGAAAGACAATACATGTTTACAGTCGATCCATTGACAGTGTATAGATACATGATAAGGGGAGTAAGATGAATAATGTTTAGTGCAAGATAAAGCCAGTAAAGCCCGACCAAAGATAGTACCAGGGTCTCCAATGTAGACAATAGTTCAGGACTGCTCTCTAGTTGCCTGTTAAGCTGGTAGGCCAAAGTATGTCGTACAACCTTAGTTCATAGTAGATTGGTGCTGAGGTAGGATTATGGATAGGGTTGTAGAGGGTGGATCAAGTGTATGATGGTTGATGAAAAGAAGCTGTTCTTGGCAATGGAGGTAACAGTTCTCAGGCTCCTGTGCCTTAGATACATAGAAAAATAGAAAATAGATGCAGGAGTAGGCCATTTGGCCCTTCGAGCCTGTACTACCATTGAATATGATCATGGCTGATCATCCAAAATCAGTACCCCGTTCCTGCTTTTCCCCATATCCCTTGATTCCGTTAGCCCTAAGGAATTCTGTTACTGCCTTTGTTGTAATGGTAGGAGTGAGATATTGGCCAGGGTGGGGTGGGTCTTTGATGATAATAGCTGCCTTCTAAATGCAGCACTTCCTATAGATCCCTTTGAGGGGGGGGGGGGGGGTGTCTGTACCCTTGATGGACAGAGCATAATCTAGAACTTTCTGAAGCCTCTTTCATTCCTGGGCGCCGGAATTACCAAACCAGGCCATGACGCAACCAGTCAGAATGCTCTCCACTGTACAGCGGTAGAAGTTGCAAAATAATTACATACAGTGTCAACATTTAGAACGGAGGTGAATTCCACAGTACTTTCATAAACGTCCACGTATAGTCATTGCTTTCTTTGACCAATTGCTTTAATGAAACACTTTATTCCAGAACTATGGCCGAAGAAGAGGAAGGTATTGCAGGAGGAGATCTGGCCGCCGGGGGTGGAGGGGATATTCGCGCAGGCAGAAGAAACATAATAGGCGAAGGAGTCTAACCAGAGTTATTCGTTTTGCTCCGGCTGCAGCTCTCAAGACAGAAGAGAATCAAGATAGTAAAATGTAGGTTTGTTACGTTTCAGTTACTTGTCAGCATCTGATGTTGTTTTATTTTGTCCTTCCTTCATAGGTTCTCGGAGCTGAATTAGGCCGTTCGGCCCATCATTCATTCATGGCTGATCTATCTTTCCCTCACAACCCCATTCTCCTGCCTTCTCCCAGGCTCTTCGGCCCACAATGTCCATGCTGGTTGATGAATCCAAATTCAAATGATTTAATGAATCTTCATGATCTATCAGGAAACAGCTGATGGTAGTTTTACCAGTGTTTCATAAACGGCAGTCTGATTCACCATTGTTCTTGAACGACTGAGATTTCTCATGTTAGATCGGTCTGGGCAAAGTGGTCAAAATAAATAAATCTCCTTGTCTTAATAATGTAAATTTAAGCATGATGCTTCATATTTAACTATAGACAATTTATTTTTTAATCATTTATATTTTATGCTGCAACCTTTAACAAGACTTTACAATCATATTGCTCTTCAGGCATGTAAGAATTACTCTTCGGGAATGTACAAATTAACTAATGTGTGAGATTTATTCTATTTCAAATTCCCCCCCTGAATATGAAGTTTCAAATTGCATTGAGCTGTGCTTGTTTTCAAGGCATGTGTGATCATTTCATGGTGAAACCGAATCAGTTGTGAAATTGGGCCGGGCCCCTCCATGTGTGATTCATGTACTGTAAACATCACTGACATTTTCTTGCGTTATTCCCATTCTATTTCCATCCACACTGCCGCTAAAATTACAAGTGAAAGGGCCTGGCCCACTCAGGCTATTTTTTAGGCGACTACAGGCGTCCAGGCTGTTGCCACGTGGTCGCCGGGGTGTCGCCTGTATGGTCATGAGTCGTCTCCTCAGTTGCCCAAAGTGTCGTAGCATCTTTCTGGTCGCCAGTGGATTTTCAACATGTTGAAACATTTTCGGAGACAGTCGGCAACAATGGGTTTGACTGTGGCAATGAGCGTAGCTGTACTTCCCTGATGTAGGTGCCGTCGTAGTTGTCACCAGGTTAACGTAGGTTGTCACCAGGTGACATAGGTTGTCGCCAGTGCTGACCAGTTTTTTTTTGTTTTTAAGGTAATGATTCTATTTTAAAAATTATATGTCAAAAGGGGGGCCCAGTCGCTGTTTTTTCGGCGATGACAGTCGTGGGCAGTTGCCTAAAAATAGCCTAAGTGGGACAGGGCCTTAAGGATGCAATGGGTGAGAGGCGTGGAACAGACTCAGATTGCATTACATTAAGTTGTTGCTTTTTCTGCCATTTCACAGATACGCCACTGACTTCTGACAGTAGGAGATCTGACAAAGCAGCTCCAGAACATGAATTGCTCAAAAGCCTTCTACAGGGTGTACTACAATTACTGCCGGGTCTGATATTCTCCTGCATGTAACTGCTGGGATTCTCATGTTTAACGTGAGAGTTCTCTTCCTCTCCTCTGCAATCTCTGTCTTTTCCCTGCAATCCAACGAGTTGTAGCAGCCTGACTGCTGCTGGAGACTGATATACAATAAAATATTAGGAAATGTACCAACCTGGATGGGGTCTCATCAGATACTGTGCTTTTCCGGATGTAAACAATCCTATAGCTGTTTCACACAACTTTTCAAATATTTTTTCTTGATTTTTCATGGGATATCATTTGGTATTAGAGTTAAAGCAATCATGTATTTGATTAAACAATAGTTGCAACTTGATTCCTTATTAAGAAATTGTGATCATGTAATCTACAAGGTAGACAAAAATGCTGGAGAAACTCAGCGTGTGAGGCAGCATCTATGGAGCAACGGAATAGGTGATGTTTTGGTTTAAGACCCTTCAAGAAGTGTCTCGACCCAAAACGTCACCTATTCCTTTCGCTCCATAGATGCTGCCTCACCCACTGAGTTTCTCCAGCATTTTTGTCTACCTTCAATTTTTCCAGCATCTGCAGTTCTTTCTTAAACATGTAATCTCCAGGTCATTTTTAGATACATAAATCAAGATGACAATCAGTTCACATATGTTGTATCTATTTCTTTAGCTGGGTAAGACTTTTAACAATCTGTTGGCAATATCTTGTGATCTGTACTTAATCAATTATAATAAAATATGATTATCACAACCTTTCAATGTCTTACAAGTTTATTCAGGGGTGGAATTAACCATTGAAGCTTCAACTACCTCCTCTAACAGCTCTTTCCACACACCTACCAAACTGTGTGTAAAATACTTGAACTAGTGGGAGGGAGGAACTGAAGGGAATCCACATTAGTCAGATTAGATTAGATTAGATTAGATTCCTTTATTTGTCATTCAGACCTTTCGGTCTGAACAACATTTCGTGCCTGCAGCCATACATATAATAATAAACAACAAAACACACAATAAACACAAATGAACATCCACCACAGTGAGTTCACCGGGCACCTCCTCACTATGATGGAGGCAAAGTCTTAAAGTCACTGTCTCTTCCCTCTGCGTTGAGGCGATCCAGATCCAGGCCTCCGATGTTGTTACCCCACCGGGCGATGGTAAGTCGGTCCCACGGCTCAACCGAGCTCCGCGAACGGACCGTTTCAAGCTCCGCGACCCGGGTTGGTCGAAGCTGCCGATGATGCCGCCCTCCAGTCCAGCGGACGCAGCTGTTGCCACGGGAGCTCTGTAAAAACAGGTCGCCAACCTGTGACCTGCGAGCTCCCGACGGTGTTGTCCACTGGTGGAAATGGTGTTAGGTAAACCATTGTGATGGAAGGCAGATAAATCCCCAGGGCCTGAAGGTCTGCATCCCAGAGATCTCAAGGAGGTGACCCTAGAAATCGTGGATGCATTGGTGAACATTTGTCAATGTTCTATAGACTAGATCAGTTTCTGTGGACTGGATAGGTAATGTAACTCCATTTTTTCAGAAAGGATGGAGAGAGAAAACAGGGAATTATAGACAAGTCAGCCTGACGCCGGTAGTGGGGAAGATGCTGGAGTCGATTATTAAAGATGTTATAGCAGTGCCTTGGGATAGCAGTGACAGGATCGGTCAAAGTCAGCATGGATTTATGAAGGGGAAATTATGCTTGACTAATCTTCTGGAATGTTTTCGGGATGTAACAAATAGAATGGATGAGGGAGAGCCAGTGGATGTGGTGTATCTGGACTTTCAAAAAGCCATTGACAAGGTCCCACACAAGAGATTAGTGGGCAAAATTAGAGCACATGTTATTGGGGGTAGGGTATTGACAAGGTTGTCAAACCGGAAGCAACGAGTAGGAATTAACGGGTCCTTTTCAGAATGGCAGGCAGTGACTTGTGGGGTGCAGCAAGGCTCAGTGCTGGGACCCCAGTAATTTACAATTATGTGGATAAATGTGAGGTTATCCACTTTGGTGGCAAGAACAAGAAGGCAGATTATTATCTTATCTTATTATAATTCTGTAACCAAGACCTAGTTGGTTTCGTATTCAAGTCTTTCTGTCTCTCTGAAGGCACAATTCTGTAATTAAGGCTTCGTTTTACTGTTGATCAAGTTTCTGTGTATTGTTGCCAGCTGAGAATGTAAAAGCTGTGCCGCTGTGCTCAGGAGATCAGCTTTGACTGGACTCCTAGTGCTCACAATTTCTAATAAATCGCTGGTTACTTTGAACACCAACTCCGCATGGCCTTCCCATTTGTTCCTACACCGTGGCTTCTTTAGCACTCTGTCGACTTGTGTTGCCCCTTTCAGAGAGCTGTGGACATGGACTTCATGATCCTTCTACACATGATCCCTCTATAATGCTGTTATGGATCATGGCATCAACTATATATTTTCCCCATACATACTGTATTACCTCCCTACATCCGTCAGCTCACACACAAACTCTCTGACCAAAACCTCTAAATGGTAGCTCGCCATGTAGATCCACACAATGCTGGATCTCATCACAAGGAACTAAAGAGATTTCATAAACACTTTGACTCCCCTTCCCATTCCCACACTGACCTTTCTGTCCTGGGATAGACACAAAAAGCTGGAGTAACTCAGCAAGACAGGCAGCATCTCTACAGAGAAGGGATGGGTGACGTTTTGGGTCGAGACCCTTCTTCAGACCAGTCTGAAAGTTTAGGTGAGATTTAATAGGAACTGAGAGGTAACCTTTTCACACAAAGTGTGGTGGGTGTATGGAACTAGCTGCCAGAAGATGTAGTTGAGACTGGGACTATCCCAACTTTTAAGAAACAGTTATACAGATACATGGATCGGACACGTTTGGAGGGATATGGGCCAAACACGGGCAGGTAGGACTAGTGTAGCTGGGACATGTTGGGCGGTGTGGGCAAGTTGGGACGAAGGGCCTGTTTCAATGCTGTATCACTCTTTCACTATCACTTTATACAGTGAAAAGCTTTTGTTTGTGTGCTATTCAAACAAAGAAAAGATTCTACATTAATGCAATCAAGCCACCCACAGTGCAGAGTATACAGTAAACAACACCCATTCCAGAATCCTATTGTGCTTTATACCAACATTCTTGACGGAAATTAGCTTTCATTTATTGAACACTATTTAAAAACTCTTTGCTTTAATGTTGCCCCTGGCTATTCATGCAAATTCCTCCAGTCTCAAAAATGACCAAGGCAGCCTATAGAATGAGGAAATGTCCACATTCTTCATGTAACGGGGGTTCCCCTCCCCTACTATAGATGAGGCTCTCACTAGGGTCTCTTCAATACCCCGTAACTCTGCTCTCTCTCCCCATCCCCCCACTCGTAACAAGGGCAGAGTCCCCCTAGTCCTCACTTTCCACCCACTAGCCGTCGCATACAACAAATAGTCCTCCGTCATTTTCGTCACCTCCAATGTGACCCCACCACTTGCCACATCCTCCCACCTCCCCCCCTGTCTGCTTTCTGCAGAGACCACTCCCTCCGTATCGCTCTGGTCAATTCTTCCCTTCCCTCCCACTGCACCCCCTCCCTGGGCATTTTCCCTTGCAACCGCAAGAGATTAGAATTAGAATTAGAATTAGAATAGTAAGATTAAACGAGAACTTACCAGTTTGAAGTTTGATCTGTATTTTATGAGGAGTTACGATGAGGGATTTCGTGAAGAAGCCCGCTTCCACGCATGCGTGTCATACTTCAAAGCAGCGGTGTGAGGTCACAGGAACCTATAATGATCTAACATAGTAAGATTACCAAAGAGATACCAGTTTTTGATATGATCATAAGAGGGTGGGAGCGGAGGGCACGAAATCCCTCATCGTAACTCCTCATAAAATACAGATCAAACTTCAAACTGGTAAGTTCTCGTTTAATCTTACTATTTTACTTCGGAGTCACGTGAGTGACTTCGTGAAGATTTCAAAGCTCTGTGACCTCATGCCGTGGAACGAGTCCATGCTTCACAACTGCCTTGGGTATTGGGAGAGAGCATCATTAGTAATTTTAAAACACAATTATACAAAGAGTTGTGTGGTATAACGAAAAAATATATATAACATTTTTTTTTTTTAAATTTGAGAATCATAGCCCTGTAACCTTTCGGGCAAATTATTTTGTTGAACATAAAATGTTTTCTTAATACAATGATGGCTCCAAAAAATAACTGGTTTATTATAAAACCTGTGGAAAACCCTTTTTTAATGACCATCCTGCCATTCTGAGGATTTGGTCTGTGGGTACCTGTACAATTTTTGCTGCGGATGTTGCTGCAGCCCTGGTGGAATGAGAGTTAAAACATTAGTGTCTATTTCTGCCATTTTTAGGACCTATTTGAGCCACCTTGATATAGTTTGAGTCATGACCCTTTCATGCGGTTTCTTGTAAGAGATAACCAACTCCATTCTCTGACCTCGAATGTTCTTAGTATATTCTATGTATTGTTAGATGTGTCTTGCTATACAGTCGTTTGCCATATGGGTGTACCATAAATTCAAACACTTGACCCGAGGAACCCGATCTGTTTTCTTTTATTAAATCCTGTATGACAACACCAGTTTCTCGGTGAGATGATCAGGGAGTCCAGGCTCAGTTTGCTTAATGGCTGGACTTGTTGTGCGGTAAATAACACCATGAGCATAACCATCTTCCTGGACTGTTACTGAAGTGACAACGCTGTTATGAGCTACAAGCTCCTCAGCATGTTGAGAAACGACACCCACGTCCCAGATTTCGGAGTACCTGGTTTTCTTACCAGGGGTGCGTTTCCACCGCGTGCCGCTCCGTTCCTTGTGATAGGTAATTGGAGAGTGCACTTGTGGCACTATTGAAGGCACTGTAGCTCCATCGATTATCCTAATGGAGGCTTGTAAAAATTCCAATACGGCCAGAATGTTCTTGGCCTTTTGGTCGAGATTGTTGTCCAAGCAGTATATGCCCCATTTCTTGATGTGTCCAAGGTACTGCTTCCGTGTTGACAGTCTTAGTGCAGATGAGATGAGATTCATCGTCCTGTCTGACAGTGTAGTGGGTCTATTAGACTCTACAAATCAATAAATCCATAGTGTTATGGCATGGATGACTGCCTCCAGTCACTGGATAAATCAATAATTTTTTTTTTTTTTTTTTTTTTTTTTTTTTTTTTTTGGCAATGTTCATAGGGAACATGGTTCTAACACCATCCCCTGTAAGACTGAAATACCATGATTGAGAAGGTCAGTCGGGTACTCTGAAAATTCCAGATGCCGAGTGTGGTTGAATTATCCCTAGTACCCCAATGATGGGTCCGAACGGGGGAAAACCTCACCCTATGGCTTATTTACATAACAATGCCAAGCTGGTTTACGAATTTTAGTACATAATAATGGGGCTAATGATTGCCCCTTTTGTAAGCTCTATATTGCCAAAGTTCCTCTATTGAGTCAATGCCTGCCATATAGAAACCCACAACTGACACCAAGTCTATATCAATAATAAGAGCATCCATCTTAAAATGAATATCTAAAACAAATGTGTTTAGGGTTAAAATCAATGATAATCCTGCAACCCTACTCTATCTTATATTTAATAAATATGTTCAATCCCATCTTTTGTGTACAATTCTTGTAGCACCATGTGGGTTTTAGATTGTTTGGTTTATGTAAGGACAAAATGCCCTTCTGGTGTATGATGTACTGTGGTTATTGGGATGAGAAAAACCCTATCAGATAACCCTGAATACTGCTGAGATTATATGAATCTGTAGTGATTATATACCATACATAACTGTAGTGTTGCAACCTCCCCTACCCTCGTAGGTCCCTATTTTAACAGAAGAAAACCCCACCCACCTACCTCCATGGTTACCGGTGGTTTTGTTATTTCCTTGGTTTTTTGAAAATAAGGTTCTGGTTTAATATTTCTTGTTCGGGGTTGTGTGGGAGGTTGAGGCTTCCGCATCTTCCAGGGTGGCCGCCCTGGCCATACCCTAAAACGGATCCTGCAGGTTATATTGATTTCTGACACTGCTACTGGTATGAGCCACATTTTTTATGGCCTTGCCTGTGGCTGGTATCATGCTCCAAAATAGGCCCTTGCGCTGGCCTTGATGAGCCCCAGTGTCTTGGCTTAGTCCACACACGGTTCTTTATTTGCAAATGGTAGCATTTTTGGGGTCCTAGTGCTGGCTGAATGGCCGCCTTCCACGTGTAGTTCAGGTTATATTGCATATTATTAAACAGATCTAGTGCGTCTTGATGGTCTTTGGTTACCTACGTTTAGTCCAGGGTGCTGGTGTGTGCTATGATGCCTTCCGTCAATCCCTTGAAGGTTCTCTGGATCTTGAGGTCCTGGTTCCTGATGTTCGTCCATATGCTGCCAAATGCATTGGTTTACACTGGGCACCTGTAATGCCTCACCGTTGCCAGGTGGCAGATGTCTGGCCAGTGTTTGTAAATTTTTCTTGTTGGCGTTTGTGGCCAGACATATAGTAATACTATTGCCATCCTGGATCCAAGTCTACCCATGTTTGACTTGGCTAAAGAAATCGGCCACCATGTCCAGCAGAGTCCCTGCTGTGTTAGGATCATGGGACGCTGTATTACCAGGCTCTGGCCCATCAGGGTCCTGCCTACTCTTTTTTATAGAGTTAGAGATCTCTAGGGTCCCACACGGGGTACCCATGTGGGGCTTAACTGCTGCCCACTTGTCTTTTGTTCTGCGGACCCCTCTTGCAGGTCAGCCCAGAACTGACCCACAGTGCTCCCCTCTGATGGGGTAGAAGCATTGTGCAGCCCTCAAAGAGGTACTGCTGTGGTTTTATCACGTTGGAGCAAGGCTCCATACACCGCTTCTTCCCGCTCCAGCCCTCTCGGGCACTGGTTGCCGGCGGTTTTATGCAAAGTCGGACCCTTCTGAGTCCACTACCTTGTTTGATTTGTGTCTAGCCTACCGCTCGGTCACATGGATCTGGCCGGTGCGGGGCCGACATCGGGCACAGCTGATCCCACTACGGTTGATCCAAGTGCCGCTGGCTGCTGCTGGCTGCCCGCTGTTCCATGGTCCTCCTTCTCCAGTTTTGTCCTTCCTTCCGTGAAGTGGATATGGCCGGTGTGGAGGATAACTGGCACAGCTGCTTCCATCTATTCCTTTAACCTGACTTCAACGCTCTCAGCACTCCTGGCTGCTCCTTTATCTTAGACCCCTGGGACCCACCCCCGTACTGACGGTACTGGTCCCTTATGGTCGTTGCAGCCGGTCAACCCCACTCTAATGCCCTCAATTCTGGGCACTCCTACTTATATGGTCCTTAGATAAGGGACATATAAGACATTAAAACTGATGATAACAGCTACTATAGTTTTTATATAATATATATAGTCCCTAGATAAGGGGTGTATCAGATATTAAACTGATAAGAACAGATACTACACTTGATCTTAGCCAAAAAAAAGCCGAGAAGCGATTATTGTAACTAAAACCCCGCTGGGACCGATCCTGGTACTCACATACTGGTCCCTTGTAGTAGATTGCAGCCAGTCAACTGCAAAGTCCTTTGCTGCCGAGAAATGAACTTTCTCACCATGCTGGAGCGAAGTTGGGCACAGGTGTTTTTCCCCCTCCGGGAATCGATGTGCCCATGCTGCTCCTGCCGTTGCCAGCTCCTCACGAAGTGCCAGCTGCCACTGCTGCTGTCTGTGCTACTGCCGCTGTCTGTGCTCCTGCAGCTGCCGGCTGCCACTGCCGCTGCTGCTGCCGCTGCTGCTGCTACTGCTGCTCCTCCGCGGTTCTCCCGCCGGCCTTCTGCACCTTACATGGACCTGGTCCATGTCTGCACCTAGAAAGGTAAGTTGAAGGAAACGCAGGGTCTCTTACCTGCTGTTCCCGACTTTCCTTCTCCCGCCAGTGACCGTCGTTCCGTGTCGGGTTCGAGCCGCTTGGACCGACCCCGGTGTTCACGGGCCTGGTCCTTCGCGGCAGTTCCGCAGCCGGTAACCCCGGCTGTTCCTATAGATCCCCTGGACCCTGGTGCTTACCTTGTGAACAAGGTTTTCGCCCGAACGTCCCGTTCCGACTCCATAAGTGCCGCTGCACTCGCTGAGCGTTTCGAGCCCCGGTACCGCTGGTCCGTGCTGTCTGTCCCGCAGCCTCTGCGCTGGCTGCTAGCGACTGGTCCCAAGCCAGTCTCGTTTGAGACTGGCATAGGGACCTTTTTTACTTTGCTTCCCGCCCGGCCGAGAGGTGAATTTTGCCGGTGCGGGAGCAAAGTCGGGCTCAGGTTGTTCCCCTCCAGGGAAACTCGTGCTGTTGCTGCTGCTGGCTGCTCGCCCTCCACGGGTCTCCCCGCAAGCTTTCCGCAGCCTCCTAAAAGTAAGTAGTAAAAAGGAACGCAGAGTCTCTTACCTGCTGTTCCCGACTTTCAAATCTCCCGCTTGGGGAACGCCGTTCCCCCCTGTGTGACTCGTTGCAATGCGTGTAGCGATATGACACGCATGCGTGGAAGCGGGCTTCTTCACGAAGTCATTCACGTGACTCCGAAGTAAAATTACCTTTATTGTCATTCAGACCTTACAGTCTGCACACTTGTCGCTTTACCTCCCCCCTCGACTCCATCCAAGGACCCAAGCAGTAGTTCCAGGTGCGACAGAGGTTCACCTGCACCTCCTCCAACCATCTACTGCATCCGCTGCTCTAGATGTCAGCTGCTCTACATCGGTGAGACCAAGCGTAGGCTTGCCGATCGTTTCGTCGAACACCTCCGCTCGGTCCGCATTAACCAACCTGATCTCCCGGTGGCTCAACACTTCAACTCCCCATCCCATTCTGAATCCGACCTCTCTGTCCTGGGCCTCCTCCATGGCCAGAGTGAGCGCCACCGGAAATTGGAGGAACAGCACCTCATATTCCGCTTGGGGAGTCTGCACCCTAGCAGCATAAACATTGACTTCTCCAATTTCTGGTAGCCCTTGCTGCCTCCTCCCCTTCTCAGCTCTCCCTCAGCCCTCTGGCTCCTCCTCTTCCTTTCTCCTTTCTTCTCCCCCCCCCCCCACCCTACATCAGTCTGAAGAAGGGTTTCGGCCAGAAACGTAGCCTATTTCCTTCGCTCCATAGATGCTGCTGCACCCGCTGAGTTTCTGCAGCACTTTTGTCTCCCCACAACCTATAACCTATGAGGTGAAATTTTTAGTTCTTTAAGTGAAACTGGAGGACGGTAATAACAGAAAGTGCTGGCGGCATTCAGAAGGTCAGAATGTTTTGTGGATTTAGTTTAGTTTAGAGATACAGCATGGAAACAGGCCCTTCGTCCCACCGAGTCCACACCGACCAGCGATCCTTGCACACTAACTATCCTACACACACTTGGAACAATTTACATTTATACCAAGCCAATTAACCTACAAACCTGTACCTCTTTGGAGTGTGGGAGGAAACCAAAGATCTCGGAGAAAAACCACACGGTCACGGGGAGAACGCACAAACTCCGTACGGACAGCACCCGTAGTCAGGATTGAACCCGGGTCTCCGGCGCTGCAAGTGCTGTAAGGCAGCAACTCTGCCACTGCACCACTGTGCAGCTGGAGATTGCTGGAAACAAGATCAGAATGGGAGTTGTAATTAATGCTTATCCTGATATTTGTTTTAGAATGAAGAAGAGAATAAAGAAGGTGGGCTCGTCTGCATCAGAGAGATCTGCAAACATCAGGCATTATTTATAGAATGGCAAGTGATAACCCTGGCTGCCAGAATAGGCTAAGTATATGGAATAACAACAAAGTGACTGGCAGCCAGTATCAATTACAGAACTTAATCAGGATGGAACCCAGGCGCTGTGAAGCGACTACTCTACCACTGCGCCATCATGCCGGTTGGATGATGATTGGTTCAGGACACTTGTTCAGACATCTCCAGACTGAATCTGGCTGTGTGACTTTTGTTTCACTTTTGACTCTCAAGCTGGAGTAGCTATTTATCTTTTTTACTTCGGGGCAGCTTCAGCATGTTACCCACACCTCTGGGCAAGACAGCAAAAGCAGCACTGGAATCACAAAATTATGGAAAGGAGAAGGGCCAACAAGGAAAGGAAAAGAAGCAAATAATTTGTTTAAATATTTTTTAAATGATGCATTCATTATTATTTGCCAGTATCCAGCATGTACATACATAGTAAAGCTTGAGAAATATGTGATAATGTTATAGCTAGGTTGGTTGATAACATGCTTAAATTATTAATGGACAAAGCAGTGCATTAAACTAATCTAAATATCACAATGTTTAAAAATCATTTGGAGAGATATGTGGTTTAGAGAGATATGGGCCAAACTTTGACAGGTGGGTCTAGTATAGATGGGGCATAGTGGATGGTTTGGGCATGCTGGACCCAAGGGCCTCTTTCTTGTTGTATGACGTTATGACTCTATGACTTTAAGTGACCAGCAGCTGTATCAAACTTTATTCAGGCCACATTTAGAGAATTGTGTGCTGTTCTGGTCACCTTAAGGGCCTGTCCCACTTGGGCGACCTAATCCGCGAGTTCTGGCGAGTTTGCCCTCGACTCATACTCGCCGCATGGTCGACACGAGGTTGTAGGAAGTCTTCGTAACTCTCCTTCATGCTTGAGAGTGGTCTCTGTGTACTCGAGGCCTCAGCTAGGTTGCGGCGTTTTTTTCAATATGTTAAAAAATGCTCGCGAGTAAAAAAAGGTCGCCATGGAAAAAATCGATGCTTTTTTTAACTTGTAGGTTTTGTCGTAGTACGTCGGCATGTTAGTCGTAGGTAATCGAGGGTAGTCGAAGGTAGTCGTAGATAGTCTTCATCATAGTCGAAGGGAGGTCTTGGTTCTTGGTTCTTGGTTCTTGGGTCCTCCAAAATATTCCAACTGGAATTTAAACTGGAGGTGGTGAAGGGAGGGATTAAGCCAGAAAGGGTATAAAGAACACACACTATAGAATTTACCATAAAACATCCCCACACAGCAGAATCAAAGTTTCCCACTCTGTGGGAAGGCACCAAAGTCAGTCTCTTCCTCCACTGTTCCTCGTGGTCAGGGTCTCCCCGTGCCCTCCGCAGTTGCAGCTACGGGTGCCTCGATGTCCAGTACCGCTTGCCGGGGTGATATAAGTCCGACGTCAGGCTGCGGGACGTCTTCAGCGGCGTGGACACCAGAGTCGGCCCCCTCCTACCTGAGTCGGCGGCTTCCAAAGTCCGTAGGCCACGCTGGGTGGAGACCTGCTGCTGGAGACCCTCTGCAAGGCGCACCAGGACTCCACGATGTTGTTCAGCGCCGCCTGCGTTGGAAGCTCTCCGCACCAGAGCTCCACGATGTTGTAGCAGCGGCCCAACGCTCCGGAGCTCCAAACGGCGACCCAGGTAGGCATCGCCCGCTCCGCGGTGACTCCAGCGCTGCGCCGCCGCTGTAGCAGCTCCGGTCCGGTTCCCAGTCCCCGGCAGGAAAGGCCGCTCCGATCCAGCCGCAAGGTGGGGGGGCGAGGACGCGACTCGGAGAAATAGTCACGACCCCGCCAGGAAGAGACTGGGAAACGGTTTCCCCCTTACCCTGCCCCCCTCCCCCACATAGAAAAGTTAAAGTTTCCCCCAACACAAAACTTTAGACTAAATAAAAATTTAAAAAAGATTGAAATAACAGACAGGCTGTAGGTAGAGGCTGCTGCAGTGCAGCGCCTGCCTCCGACCCTAGGTCAAAGGAGATCGAAGGAGGTCGTCTTCACTCTCCACTATTCGGTGTCCAATTTTTCCGAAGTTAGTCGAAGCTAGTCGAAGCTAGTCTTCAACATAGTCGAAGTAGATCGAAGGAGGTCTTCAACATTTTTTCAAACTCTTCTAAACTCGCAAATTAGGTCGCCCAAGTGGGACAGCCCCTTAAATTATAGAAAGGATGTGGAGGCTCAGAAAAGAGTGTAGAAGTGGTTTACTGGGATGCTGCCTGGATCGGTGTGTATCAGTTTTAGAATTGAATACTTTATTGTCACATGTAGCAAGTCACAGTGAAATTCTTTGCTTACACGTGCAAGGTATATAATAGTCGCCCATAAAGGGAGCTTACAAAGTTACAAATCCCCCCCCCCCCCTGCGCCGGGTCTTCTTTGCTCTTCCCCCTCCCTGATGGAGATCCCCCCCACACCAGCTCCTTCATTGTTCCTTCCTTTGGCAGTGGCGTCCTCACTTCCACGTGTCCGTCCTCATCCTTCGGTCGGCGCCATCATCGACCGCCGCACCGACCTCTCTACTAACGCTACTGGGTCCTCTCCGGACACCTCTGTGGCTCCGACCCAGGCCCCAGACCAAGGCCTCCGCTAACCCAGGCACCGATGATCGCGGGTTCCGTTGATACCTCCGACCCCCGAGGCTCCAGCCAGCGAGGCTCCACCTTCGCCCCATCCTCACGACCTACCATTCGGATGGTGCGGTCTTTCCTGTCGGAGACTGGCCAGAGCTTCGAGCTGTAGCTTCACGACTGAGGTACCATCGCGGAGCGGGGCGATTTCTTACCCGGGCCACCGCGTTGGCGCTCCGGAGTGCTGGGCCTGCCGGCTGTAACATCGCGGAACTGTGGTCTGCGGAGCTTCCAGCAGCGGGCGGTGCTGACTTTAAGCACCGGGGAGCCTGGGATCTTTGGCCAAGGGTCGCCGTGTTGGAGCTCCGCCCAGCGTGGCCTGTGGACTTCAGGAGCCGCGGTCTCTGGTAGCAAGCGGCCGTTTCGGAACTCCAAGCCGCTGAGAGTGTTCTTCCGACGCCGGAGTTCCATCATCGCGGTGAGAGGGCCTGAAACATCGGGCTGCCATGGCAGCGACTGCGTATGCCTCAATAGGCCCCGACCATGGGTGAACATGGAGGAATCGGACTGAATTTTGCTGCCTTCCCTCACAGTGGGAATCATTGATCCCGCTGTGGGGGGGATGATTTTTTATGTTTAATGTTAAATTCTATAATGTCATGTTTATTTTATTTGTGTGCTGCAATGGCAACTCAAGTTTCACTGCACCAATTGGTGAGCATGACAATAAATGTCCTTTGTCCACCTTTGACTTGCAGGGCTCCTGCCCATGAGGGCTCTGGCCTTGACTTTTCAGCGGCACCTCAGGAAAGATATAAGTAGAGATAGGGAAAACTTGGATTGTGAGGTGAGGGGGAGAGACCCGATAAAAGTTTTGATAGACATGGTAGATAGTTTGAGTCATTTTCCCAAGATGTCAACATCAAATGTTATAGAGCATAAGTTGAGAGGGAGGAAAGTTTAGCAAAGGTTTGTGAAGTACTTTTTTTATGCCAAGGGCAGTAAGTTCCTGGAACATACTGCCTTCAGTGGTGGTGACAATAGACATGATATTGACGTTTATGAGGCTTTTAGACAGACACAAGAACAGGCAGAGAATGGAGTGAAGAACATATCCATTCTACTTGTGTACGTCCACAAGTGTTTTGCTCAGTTTGCGAGCGTTGGCAAGAGACTCACAATCCTAAAGAAATGAATACTGTTAAATAAATCCACTTGCAATTACTCAATGAATAAGACAAGGATTATGGCAGAAGGGATCAGTTTAATTTGGCGTTAAGTGCAGCACATACTTTGTGGGTCAAATGGCATGTTCTTGTGCTACACTGTTCTGTGTTCTCATTGAAAGTATAACAGATTAATGGAGGAAAATAGGGGGATGTGTCCTTTTGATTTGCTTCTGCCGTTGGATACTGGTGCACGCTCAAAGAACCGAATGTCTTATTCTGATGTTCCATTATAAGAGCACGCTTTATTACAATGAATATCATCTCAAACTGACCAGCGATCACCCTATATTAACCCATGTTCGCATCTACTCTCTGCACACAAGGGGCAATTTTACAGGGACCAATTCACCTACAAACACACGCATCTTTCGGATGTGGGAGGAAACCGGAGCCCTGGCTGTCACAGGGAGAACGTGCAAACTCCACACAGACAGTACCCAAGGTCAGAATTGAACCCGGGTCTCTGGCGCTGTGGGGCAGTGGTTCTATGAGCTGCGCTACAGTGCATATTCGCAAGGATATCCACAAATAACCCCGCAAAATGCAGCAAATCATAACATAGAACATAGAGCAGTATAGCACAGGGAAAGGGCCCTTTGGCCGACAATGTTTGTGCTGACCATGATGCCTAGTTAAATTGATCACATCTGCATGTACATAATCCATCTCCACCGATACTCTGTACTTCCATGTGCCTATCTAAAAGCCTCTTAAACACCACTACCATATATATCTGCCTCCACCCCATACCATGCATTCCAGGCCCCTACCACTCGCTGTGTGAAAAATGTGCCTTGCATATCTCCATCAAACTTTCCCCCTCTCACCTTATAGCTATTCCAGTTGGACATTTCCATCCACGGAATAAGGTTCTGACTGTCTACCTTGTCTATGCCTCTCATCATTTTATATACTTCTATCAAGGCTCCCCTCAACCACTGACGTTCCGGAGAAAACAATCCAATTCTATCCAAGCGCTCCCTGTAGGTGAACCTCTCTAATCCAGGCAGCATTCTGGTAAACCCCCCTCTGTATGCTCTTCACATCCTCAACATCTATCCTGCAATGGGACAACCAGAACTGCATGCATTACTCCAAATGCAGCCAAACCAAAGTCCTGCGGGGCTGCATCGCAAGCCATTGGCTTTATTACACAACTATTTCCCAGCAATGGGATTGCTTAACAGAGAAAAGCAAGATTGGATCGAGGCCACTCAGAGGGAAACATGATGCTCAGAGGAATGTGGTTGCATGCCCCAGCATATTGATGATTCATATTCCATCTGAGCAACACCCAGTCAACAAGTCAGCACAGATGAAAAATAAAACAGATGGCAAGAATAATTGTCCGGTGATATAAAATCACTTTGAGATACACACTTGGTCAGGAAGGAACTGCAGATGCTGGTTTACACCGAAGATGAGACACAAAAAGCTGGAGTAACTCAGCGGGGCAGGCAGCGTCTCTGGATAGAAGGAACGGGTGACGTTTCGGGTCGAGAAGGGTCTCGACTCAAAACTTCACCTATTCCATCTCTCCAGAGACGCTGCCTGCCCCGTTGAGTTACTCCAGCTTTTTGTGTCTATCTTTGAGATACACACTTCCATGGTTTCTAAGGCAAAGGAAATCTTATTGCACGCGAATCATTCCACTCCCGACACTTACATGTGCCTTTCTTAAATCCTCTTAAACACCACTATCATATCTGCCTCCACCATATGCCATCCCATGTGCCAATCTAAACGCATCTCAATGCCAATATTGTATCTACCTCCACCACCATTCCTGGCAACACCTTCCAGACACCCACCATCCTCCATGTACTAAAAACTCCTTTAAACTTTTCATGTAAAATTTGCCCCATTCATCTTAAAACTATGTCCTCTCATCCTCAATATATTTCCACCATGAAAAAAGGTTCCGATGGTCACCCTATCTATGCCTCTCATAAGTTTGTATACTTCTGCCTGGTCTCCCCTCAACCTCCAGGGTTGCGGAGAAAACAGTCCAAGCCTGTCCAAAGATAGACACCAGATGCTGGAGTAACTGAGCAGGTCAAGCAGTATCTCTGGACAAAAGGAATAGGTGAAGTTTCAGGTCGAGACTCGTCCTAAGTCTGAGAGTCAGGGAAAAAGGTCTGTGTCCTTTTCGTCTATTTTTGTTATTTTCCGTGTGTTATAAAAGTATGTGTCAATGTTCTCTGGTTTGTTTTCGGTGGGGGGTGGGGAGTGGGGAGGGGGTCGATGGAAACTTGTTTTGCAATCTCTTACCTTGCGGGAGATGCGATTGTTTTCCGGATCGTATCCCCGGTCGCTCTGCGGCCTAACATCATGGAGCTGGCGGCCTTGCTCGGGACTATCTTTGAGCTTGAGGACTTACCATCAGAGCCGATTTCTTGTCTGGGACCGACGCACTTGCCTGGGACCAACGCGCCTGCGGACTTTAACATCAGGAACATGCAGTCTCGGGAAGAGACCGATGTCGGGAGCTCCAAAATCCGCGCGTCTTTCGACTAGCCCCGACCCGGGGTCAGATCGCCCGGCGCGGGGGAGCTGACAACCCCCCGATGCAGGAGCTTGATCGCCCTGATGAGGAGGCCCGCCGCCGGCTACGGGAATAAAGATCGCCCCATCAACGGAAGGTTAGAGGCCCCCGACCGCGGGAGAACAAAGAAGGGAAGTGATTTGAACTTTTGTTCGCCTTCCATCACGGTGAGGAATGTGGAGGAGTCACTGTGGTGGATGTTTATGTTGAAATGTACTGTGTGTGTCCTGTTGTCTTTTGTTGCTATGGATGTATGAGAAATCAAATTCCTCGTATGTTGCAAAACATACTTGGCTAATAAAGTATGATTATGATTATGCTTATGATTATGATCTGCAAACCTACTTAACAACCTATCGGTTGGCCTCACTTCAGTGGTAGGGAAACTATTGGAGAGAATGACTTTGTACACGGGCCGGGGACCTCCTGGCAAGCGGGTCAGATGCGTTCACCATGGACCTACCTCGGGGCCCCACTCAGTACACTTGTCTCACCCGCTGCCGTCTCCAGCAGGACGGGGAATCCGACCGAAGGCTCGTCGTGATCCGCCCAAAGGCTCACGGTTGGTGGACCCTCACCTGAAGGCTCACGGTCGCCTGGATCGGAAACCCACCTGAGGGCTCGACAGACGGGCATAACTGGGAGGCAGCTGGAGATGTCGGGCACGAGGTGAATGGGCTGGGAGGAGGGTGAACTAGGGTGATGCCTCCTGCGCCTTCACGGTCAGCTGCAGGAGGCGCCCCCGGGACACAGAGATGGCCTGGCAAGGAGAGGAGAGGAGAGGAGAGGGACGTCAGTTCGCGTGAACTGCTCCAGTACATCGAGCATGCGGGCCGACCCGTTTACTCCTACTCTTTGCTTCCTGTCTGCCAGCCAGTTCTCTATCCACATCAATACTGAACCCCCAATACCGTGTGCTTTAAGTTTGTATACTAATCTCTTATGTGGAACCTTGTTGAAAGCCTTCTGAAAGTCCAGATATAACACATCCACTGGTTCTCCATTATCCACTCTACTAGTTACATCCTCGAAAAATTGTATAAGATTCGTCAGACATGATTTACCTTTCGTAAATCCATGCTGACTTTGTCCAATGATTTCACTACTTTCCAAATGTGCTGCTATCCCATCTTTAATAAATGATTCTAGCAGTTTCCCCACTACCGATGTTGGACTAACTGGTCTGTAATTCCCTGTTTTCTCTCTCTCTCCCTTGTTACATTAGCTACCCTCCAATACTCAGGAACTACTCCAGAAGAGTTTTGAAAAATTATCACTAATGCATTCACTATTTCTGGGGCTACTTCCTTAAGTACTCTGGGATGCAGCCTATCTGGCCCTGGGGATTTATCAGCCTTTAATCCATTCAATTTACCTAACACCACTTCCTGGCTAACCTGGATTTCACTCAGTTCCTCCATCTCATTTGACCCCCGGTCCCCTGCTATTTCCGGCAGTTTATTTATGTCTTCCTTAGTGAAGACAGAACCAAAGTAATTATTCAATTGGTCTGCCATGTCCTTGTTCCCCATGATCAACTCACCCGTTTCTGACTGCAAGGGACCTACATTTGTTTTAACTAATCTTTTTCTCTTCACATATCTATAAAAACTTTAGACAGAGGGTTGTGGTGGAAGGACAATATTTAGGCTGGAGGTCTTTGACCAGTGGAATTTTTTTAGTTTAGTTTAGGTTCGAGATACAGCGCGGAAACAGGCCCTTCCGTACCGACCAGCAATCCCCGCATATTAACACTATCCTAGACACAATAGGGACAAGTTTAAAGTTATATCATGCCGTTTAATCTACAAACCTGTACGTCATTGGAGTGTGGGAGGAAACCAAAGATCTTGGATAAATTCCACGTGGTCACGGGGAGAACGTACAAAGCTCTGTACAGACAAGCACCCGTAGTCGGGATTGAACCTGGGTCTCCGGTGCTGAAAGCGCTGTAAGGCAGCAATTCTACTGCCGTGCCACCGTGCCATTCTGCAGGATTCTACGCTGAGACCACAGCGTATATATATGTAAATTATCTGGATGTAGGTGGTGTTAGGTATGTGATATAATTAGCATATGTGATGTCTTGTGCAAGTACGCATGCGTTGGGGAGACTCAAGGTGGCGTCCTGGAATAAAGAAGCTTGTTAGTTCACTCCCGTGTCCGAGTGTTATTTTAAGTCTGTTCTAAGCACCCAAATACACAACAATTGGTGACGAGGATAAAAGAACAGAAAAGAAAAGAAGGAAAGCCAAGAAAAAATGAAAACAAGTTGAAATAGACGTTGTATTTGGAAACAAAGTGGAACAGCACCAAGCAAAAAGATTTGGCGCCAAATGCTTTTGAATTGGCGCCAAAGAAAAAAAGGTCAGAACGGGAAGCAAGAGTGGAAGGAAGACAAGCGGGGCAGTAAGTGTCACTTCCCGAGTGCAGCGGGAAGCTAGGAGCGATGGTGTCAACTTACCGGGAACGTTTTCCAGCGCTGTGCAGCCCACAGCCAGGCCCAAGCAGCAGCCACAGACATCGGGTGAGGGCCTAGTACCTTGTAGGCCACGGACAGGTCCGGAGAAGCCACCGATGAAAGCCGAGTCTTCTGCCCGGTCGGGAGCAGAGTCAGCCCGTTCTGGAGAGAAAGAGGGAGAAAGCCCGATCGCGGGAGACGGCTGAGTTGAGAAAGCCCGGTCGCAAGAGAAAGCCGGCAGACATAGAAGCGGTTCCACATGAGAGAAGCAGGACACAGTGCTTAGCCAGCCCCCGACGGCGGGGTACTGTCCCGACGTTTGGAGCAGCAGGGACCAGTAGCAGAAACAAGCAGCGACTCACCTTCCGCAGGGTGTCCACGGGAGCCAGCGACGAGCCGAGCGGCGGGTCCAGTAGCAGCCGGGAGGGCTGTGGAGCCAGCGGGCAGGCCAGTTGGCGGAGCAGCGGGAGTCGACTTGGCAGCGAGCCATCGGAGGCAACAGCAATGGCTGAGCCAGCGGCAGCTGCGGAGGTCCGGAGTGGACAACAGCAAAAGCAACAGTGCCCTTGGGAGAAGCTCTGGAGAATCCGAGAGGTCGAGGATGCACCAGAATCCACAGGCCAACAAGCTGGACCGGTGGAATCCTTCACAATAAAAGCCATGTTTGAATGTTATGCATTATTCACTATTCCTTCACAGTAAAAGCAGGACTGTTTGGATGTAATGCATTGGTCACTGTTATTAATTGTAAATCTGTGTGCATAGAGTGAATATGGTTTAGAATGTTTTAGTTGGCATTAACCTGAAATGTTGTTTATTAGTATAAATGCATTATTATAAGATTAAGTAATAAGAATGTAAAAGGATTAAGTCCAGCGCAGAAAACACAGTGAGAGAACAGAATAGCAACAGGTTGCATGACTTTTCAAATTGTCCCAGTTAGATTCTGGGTGTAATTTTGAGAAATGGACTGAAGTCTTGGAGGCTTCGTTTATTTCCAATTATATCACTGGAGCGAAGAAGAGATCATGGTTCATATTAGGCTTAGGAAGAGAGGGTTATCACAGCTTACGTGCGTTACTGCGGCCAGCAAAGCCCATGGATAAAACGTACGAGGAGCGTAAGGAGGCTCAATTCTCGCCAAAACCTCCAAGGGCATCCAGAGGCAAGGAGCTTGAATTAAAGAGGGAAGGCAGTGCCTCAAAGGGCAAACGGGAGGTGCAAAGTGACAAAATTCAAGGACAAAGTGACAAAAGTCAAGTGCCAAGTGACAAAGGTCAAGTGCAAAAGGCCAAAGGTAAATGGCAAGGGGATAAAAGGCAAAGGCAAAGGGAAACTGCCATCCAGAGGGCAACCCTAACTATTCAAGCTACATTCAGGGGTATGAAGGTACGGGGAGAGATACATTCAGGGGTATGAAGGTCCGGAACAAACAGAAGGTAGTAACAGTAATACAAGCAGCATTTAAAATGCACAGAGTATACTGTCTATACAAGGCAATGAGATTGGCAGCTATAATAGTACAAACCCATTATAGAACTCATCTTCAAATGGAAAGTGATCACAAAACCTACATGAAGGTACGCGTTGTGCTGCTTCAGACTGCCTACCGAGGAATGGTTGCTCGAAAGCAATTGCGATGCATGCACAAATCTGCCTTGGTCATACAGACTTATTATCAGATGCATAAACAGCGTTAGTATTTCAAGAAACTACGCTGGTCTGCCATTGCGGTACATCAACGGAACAGAGCTTGCCAGATAAGAAATGTCCAAGTGAGACATTATAATTGAGAATTTGAGAAAAGCAGTGGTTTGTATTCAGGCTTTCTACCGTGGGATTAAAGCCAGAGAATTGTTTGAGAAAATCAAGGCAGCACGCCATATTAAGTCATTCATAATGATGTAAATTACAAGAAAACATTTCTTGATGCAAAAGGCGGCTGTAGTCACTCTGCAAGCTGCACACCGTGGTTACCGATTAAGGGTACGCTACAGAGCTATGCGATAAGCAGTCATTTTGATCCAGAGATGGTACAAAGCATGCAAAATAGGGCATTCCCAGTTTGTGCAATATCCATCAATGAGGGATGCAACTAATACCATTCAGGCTGCCTACAAGAGTATGGTGAATAGGCAGTGGATTAAGCAAAAGAGAGCTACTGTAAAAGTGCAGTCAGCACTCAATGTGAATTGGTATAGGAAAAACTGAAGAAGGCAATTGGACGCACAACAGAAAAGGCTGAAATGATACAAAAGGCTTAAACGATATAGGAAAGACTTGCTCAAACTGAATTATACAGCAATTGTAGTGCAGTCTCACTACCTTGCTTATAAAACAAGAAACCTATACAGAGCACAAATCAGAGCCACAGTGGTATTGCAAAGACAATATAGATCCTAGTTCTTGATGAAGAACCAGAAATGTGACTTAAGAAGACAAATAGATGAACAACAGAAAAGGCTTAAACGATACAAAAACGGTTAAATAAATGTGTGACAATGAGTAGAAAGCTGCTAATAGAAAAGTCTAAAGAAGAGAGGCTTGTCGGTCAAGACAAAAGTATGCAGGACTGATTGCGATTAGGACATTTCACTATAGTTCAGCATGGAGCCTCCTTCACTGAGCAATGGACAAATGGTAATGCATTGCAGAATCTCATTAAACAGCAAGAGCAGATAAATACGCAGCAAATGGAAATTGAACAACAGGGGAAGCTGCTAGAAAACGGAAACTTGCAGCCATGAGTCAGATCCCACCTACAAAGAGGAAAACAAAGCAAATATATGAACCAGAAAATGAAATGCAGAATATCAGGAACAGGAAGAAATTTGCAAATTAGATTAGGACATTTAAAAGTGAAGAAGCAGAGATACAGGCAGAACTAGAGCTATTAGAAAATGCTCGCAAGTTACACATAAAGGAACAGAAAATGATAACACATAAAGCAAGGGGTAATGTATTTGGTTTAAGGAAGATGGATGGAATGAAAACATGATAATTGCTGGTTTAGATAGGATTATCACAGTTATGAGGATGTATTGTAAGATGACTGTAATAATACCATTGTGCAACAGTGTATTACTAGAATAGAATAGAATCTTTATTTGCCACGCAACCAGGGTTGGTGGTATTTGGGTTCGGTACATGATGGCACACTGCTTTAGTTACATACAACTAATAACACATATCACCGTAATAAAGTGCATCCATACCACATCACAAATCACAAATCTCACCAACAATACATAGTGCAAAAGAACAAACAAAGACCATAGACAAGACACTGTATACATCAAAAGTCATATGCAGCAGGAGGAGTTTTTAACATAGAAGGACAAAAGGGCGTAACATATAAGCAGGGACTGTACCGGCGTGCGCCTCAAGGCCGCCATCTTAGGAGAATGATGATATGTTAAGTAAAGAGCTCAATGATACTCAATGATATGTTAAGTAAAGAGCTTATACCGTGCAGGTGAAATTGAGTTACAAGGGGAAGAATGTGGTGTATGTAATAGAACTAGTATTACCTGCCTCCAAGTTAAAGGGGGAGTGTTAGGTATGTGCTATAATAGTAAGATTAAACGAGAACTTACCAGTTTGAAGTTTGATCTGTATTTTATGAGGAGTTACGATGAGGGATTACGTTAAGACCCGCCTCAGGACGCATGTGCGGCATACTTCAAAGCAGCGGTGTGGAATCACAGATAGACACAAGTATTTGAAGTAACATAGTAAAGACAAAGAGACATCAATTTATCAGTTTGATCCATATAATGAGGGTGGGAGCGGAGGGCACGTAATCCCTCATCGTAACTCCTCATAAAATACAGATCAAACTTCAAACTGGTAAGTTCTCGTTTAATCTTACTATTTTACTTCGGAGTCACGTGAGTGACTACGTGAAGATTTCAAAGTTCTGTGATTTCAAACCGTGTAACAGCTTTATATCACTCGCTGCCGAAGCCTTTGAGGGAGGAAGTGTGTTATCATAATCAACCAATGAATCTGTTTATAGAAAAACAATGGTATTTTACAATAACAATGAAGAAATTTAAATGCTCCCTTGGGCTAATTTAAATATTTGCAGATTGGAATCTTTCCTGCAAATAAAAAACAGGTTTTGTCAACAGTTTATAATAAATTATTTCTCTGAACGTTTTACCCCCACCATTCTGCTGTAGCCAGGATGTGGTTTATAGGCACGTCCATTCTTTTGCCGTTGACGTGGAAGCTTGTCCTGTGGAATGAAAAACTTTGTACATGTTAGTTTTATTCCAGGAGCTTTAGTACCTGCTTGAGCCATCCCAAAAAAGGCTCGTTACCCGACCCCAAGGTTTTTTGTGACCAACCCACAAGGCTTTTCATTTCCCTCGAATATTTAGGTTGTGTCTATGTAAGGTAATAGGGTCATGGCACCTTACCGTGTTTTCTGGCGGGTAAGCCCGGATTTTATGACTTGATTGAGGGCAGGTCTTATATTCTCCCTCCGGAGATTGTTTAGTTCGAATTGTACACCTTAATGCCAGCACATCCTGCTGGTATGTATTCATTTCCGTTGTCTCCACAGAACGAGCATAGGCTGTGATAGCTGACGTCAGGAGCCTTAGGATCCGCTGTAGCTTGAGTTTTTGTGCCCGCATAAGGGCCCCCACATTTTCCCAGATTTGGCTGTTGAGGCTTTTTACCCTTAAGGGCCTCACAGTTCTCTGGTGCTGTATGTTCTTGCAGCACCTCGGCGAGCACCTTCTCCAGTAGAGGTTTGTTGGATAGGTGATTAATACTGGCTGCCATTTTTTGGCTCCAGCGGTGCTCCAGCCCGTGGGGTTGCTACGAAGCGGTCCACCACACCCAACAGCTGTTCCTGCTCCTGCACCCCATGCATACTACCGATTTCGTCCGCCTGCCCCATTTCCCGACCAGCCCTGCCCTGGTCACCAATGCTAGCCTCCTGCTCCAGCCCATGGTATGAGGTAGCAAAGGGCAGTGCCTGACATGACACTATGGAGGAGGTACCTGTCCTGTCTCGCCGGGAGCGCTGCTGTTCCCGGTGGACCTTCTCCTCCAGGAGCTGCTAAATGCAGCTCAGGCGGCTGTCTCTCTTCTGCTTTGGTGGAGACATGTCCCCCTCCGACGAATCGGAGACGACCGGCCGTTTGGCTTCCTGGCCGCTTTCCCAGTCCACCGTGCAGGCTCTGGCGAGACTGGGCTTGGCTCGGTCTCAGGGATAGCGAAAACGCTCTGCGAGCGACGCTGCCACCGGTTGCTGCCCCGCTGGTAGAGTTGGAGCGGGGCAGTTTCTCTTTGCGAGTTTTCTGCGTTGTGTTCCTGAACCCCTGCAAAACACAACTGCAACTCACCTCTCCAATGCCCAAGAGCCGCTCCTGCAGCTTAGGCGGCTGTCTCTCCCCCTCCTGGGTGGAGAGACGTCCCCGTCCGATGTCGGAACCACCGGCCGGTTTTTGCATCATCCAGCCCGCTGCTCAGGCGCTAGCGGGGCTGGGCTCGGTCGCGGTGTCGGGGTAGCGGACCGCCCGCTAAGCGGTCCTACCGCCTGTTGCTGTCCCCGCAATGAGACGCAATGAGACGTCGAGCGGGCAGGTGCAGCGTTCTTCTCACACATAGGATCAGGTCCTTTGTCACACAATACTGGTGCTAAACATGATACCAAAAAACACATCTAATCTGTCTGCACAATCACCAGCTGGTCAACTGGACGGAGGAGTAGTTGATGGAGTTTAACGCAGAGAAGTGCGAGGTGTTGCAATTTGGGAAATCAAACCAGGGCAGTTCCTTACATGGCAGCACCCTGGAAAATGTTGTGGAGCAGAGAGATCTAGGAACATATGGTCACAGCCTCAGAATTAAAGGATGTTCCTTTAGGAAGGAGATGAGGGGGAATTTATTTCGTCAGAGGGTGGGTGGTGGCAGGAATGGGGTACTGGAATGGGGTCTTCCATCCCTGCTTAGGTATGGGAATACTCTACTGGACAGTTTGTAAGAAGAAGAATTTCACTGTGTGTTAACACTTCACACATGTGACAACAAAAGCACCATTGAACCAGTGTACACAGCTCTTTCGTAGGTTTCCTGCTGACTATCCCTGATCCATTTCCATTCTACTTGAAATCTCAAGCTAAATTGAGATTTGAGGCTCAAGTTAAATTGAGGTGCTGGGACCGCAGCTATTTATAATATACATCAATGATTTGGATGAAGGGATTCAAAGTAACATTAGCAAATTTGCAGATGACACAAAGCTGGGTGGCAGTGTAAACTGAGAGGAGGATGCCATGAGAATGCAGGGTGACTTGGACAGGTTGGGCAGTGGGCAGATGTATGGTAGATGAAGTTTAATGTGGATAAATGTGAGGTTATCCACTTTGGTATCAAAAACAGGAAGGCAGATTATTATCTAAATGATGTCAAGTTGGGAAAAGGGGAAGTACAACAGGATCTTGGGGACCTTGTTCATCAGTCCATGAAAGTAAGCATGCAAGTACAGCAGGCAGTAAAGAAAGCGAATGGCATGTTGGCCTTTATAACAAGAGGAATCGAGTATAGGAACAAAGAGGTTCTTCTGCAGTTGTACAGGACCTTAGTGAGACCACACCTGGAGTATTGTATGGAGTTTTGGTCCCCTAATTTGAGGAAGGACATCCTTGCTATTCAGGCAGTGCAGCATAGGTTTACAAGGTTAATTCCCGGGATGGCGGGACTGTCATATGCTGAGAGAATGGAGCAGCTGGGATTTACACTATGGAGTTTAGAACGATGAGAGGGGATCTTATTGAAACATGTAAGATTTTTAAGGGTTTGGACACGCTAGAGGCTGGTTTAAATGCTGGTTTAAGTGCTGGTTTAGATAGGATTATCACAGTTATGAGGATGTATTGTGAGATGACTGTCATAATACAATTGTGCAACAGTGTATTACTCAATGATATGTTAAGTAAAGAGCTTATACCGTGCAGGTGAAATTGAGTTAAAAGGGGAAGAATGTGGTGTATGTAATAGAACTAGTATTACCTGCCTCCAAGTTAAAGGGGGAGTGTTAGGTATGTGCTATAATAGTAAGATTAAACGAGAACTTACCAGTTTGAAGTTTGATCTGTATTTTATGAGGAGTTACGATGAGGGATTACGTGAAGACCCGCCTCAGGACGCATGTGCGGCATACTTCAAAGCAGCGGTGTGGAATCACAGATAGACACAAGTATTTGAAGTAACATAGTAAAGACAAAGAGACATCAATTTATCAGTTTGATCCATATAATGAGGGTGGGAGCGGAGGGCACGTAATCCCTCATCGTAACTCCTCATAAAATACAGATCAAACTTCAAACTGGTAAGTTCTCGTTTAATCTTACTATTTTACTTCGGAGTCACGTGAGTGACTACGTGAAGATTTCAAAGTTCTGTGATTTCAAACCGTGTAACAGCTTTATATCACTCGCTGCCGAAGCCTTTGAGGGAGGAAGTGTGTTATCATAATCAACCAATGAATCTGTTTATAGAAAAAACAATGGTATTTTTACAATAACAATGAAGAAATTTAAATGCTCCCCTGGGCTAATTTAAATATTTGCAGATTGGAATCTTTCCTGCAAATAAAAAACAGGTTTTGTCAACAGTTTATAATAAATTATTTCTCTGAACGTTTTACCCCCACCATTCTGCTGTAGCCAGGATGTGGTTTATAGGCACGTCCATTCTTTTGCCGTTGACGTGGAAGCTTGTCCTGTGGAATGAAAACTTTGTACATGTTAGTTTTATTCCAGGAGCTTTAGTACCTGCTTGAGCCATCCCAAAAAAGGCTCGTTACCCGACCCCAAGGTTTTTTGTGACCAACCCACAAGGCTTTTCATCTCCCTCGAATATTTAGGTTGTGTCTATGTAAGGTAATAGGGTCATGGCACATTACCGTGTTTTCTGGCGGGTAAGCCCGGATTTTATGACTGGATAAGGTGTTCCTGGTCTGGTTTGACCATTCCCTGGACAATGATAGAGATCTGGTCTGAAGCTATGAGCATGGTGTCCAGTTGCAATAGGAGTAGTGACTGGACCCTCTGTGCTGCTCCGTGTGCCTTCAACATATGTGTTTAGAGCATAGAAAGTTCAGGTTGAGGGATCTGGCTGGTGGGTATCCCCTGAGGTATGGTTGTACCACTGTGACATCCCATATATGGGTGTACCTGGTCTAAGGGTTTAGAGTTTTAATACCCTTCAAAGATTACCACCAGCCAGTGACCCCATGGCCTGTTGTCCTGTAGCTGTTTTGAAACAACAGGCAGGGCAATTCTAGCTGTGTTGATGGTACTGTAGCCGAATCCTTCATCGTGATGAAGGTTCTCCAGGAATTCCAGTTCGTAGTAACTGTATCAGTTGAGTAGGTTATCCCTGTATCCTTGCAGTACTTGTCTTGATGCTGGACAAGTGCTGTAGTCCAGTGGATGTTCAGAAGGATGCTGACATGGTGTCGATGGTTCAGTATAACAATCCCAGTCCCAGATGAGGCTTGTGCAGAATCTGCAACCCAGGAGCTTGATTTTCCCATGGCACTGATGACTTGTGCCTGGCTCCGAGTGTTAATAATTCTGGGTTACTGGGAAATACCATCGAAGTTTCAACAACCATGTCATGGCGTATAGGGAACCATGGCTGCGTAAGTCCGTCAGGTACTATCAAATACCTGAAGCAGAATCCTTTTGTACTGTGCGTAGTCCTCGATTGGTGAGGCAGAACGGAAGAAATACATAGAAATAATTTCACCAATGCAGCGTGAACGCATTTGTCTATGGATTATTATAAATACATTCTTGATTGACAACATGACCTGTAGGTCAGAAAAGTTATAATATATTGCTGACGAGCTTTCTACTGGTAACTACCTGTCCCAGAGAAAATGGCAATGAAGATTCCACTGCCCCAGGGTCTGGTTTCCCCGCGACATACATAGGACATCCCCAAACACCTGGTGATATAGCGTTGATGCAGATAATCGATATCAGATTCAGATTCAATTTTAATTGTCATTGTCAGTGTACAGTACAGAGACAATGAAATGCATTAATATCTGGTGCGTCATATAGCTTGATAGTTTTGTTAAAACTTTTTTATAAAAACATCTAATTGATGTTGTCCTTAAATTTATGTGACCTGGTGTCTGTCACTGTATTTTGCTTACCTGGCAGGTAAGTTTGCTGATAGTCAAATACATCTTTGGACACACCATTGCCAAATTGTTTTGACCAACTTGTCATATGATACCGACTTTATGCTGCCCATATGGTTAATGTAGGCCACCTCCGTAGTGTAGTCTATTTATAACCGTACATGCAAGTGCTTTAAAACCCATAAAATTCACCCGAACATTTTTTAGATAATTAATGTCCAGTATAAGTGGAAACCCCACCACTGTCTTTCTGATATTACTTCAGTGGGTAACTTCATGAGACGCTCAATGACAACCTATATGTTGTTTTTGATACTAAGGTCTGAATCATGTAGACAGAAATGCTACCATTTTCCCAATTACTCTGTTACTTGTCGAGTAGTTGGTAGTTTGTTGACCATTAATTTGTTGCTTGTTTGTGCCAATTCAACTATGTTGTCTCTTGGCAACATTATAGTTACGTAGACTGAATTAATATGAAACCCGAGATAGTCCAGGAAAGAGCTCTATATGCTGGTAGGAACCAGACCCACCTACCTCCATGGTTATTGGCGGTTTTGTCTTTTCTGTTTTCTGAGTGCTTTTGTTCTGACGACGTGCTGGCGACGTTGGGGGGAGGCGCATTTTCCAGGGGGTCCGCGGCGGGCCCTGATCTAAAAGATCTTTTTGGGGATAATGCGGCCCCAAGCGTTCACCAGTCCCATATTCTAGACGTCGACTGGTGGATGCCGTGGGGTGCTGCTGCTTGGGTATCGGAGGTCGTGGTTTGCTCGTCCCGGGGCCTGCCCTCATGATGCCGAAGGTTTTTGATGCCTCTTCCATCTCCTTCAGCTTTTTGTTCAGATCTCTCCCAAATAGCAGTGAGTCTGCCTCCGCAGCTGGGGCTTTACTCAAGCCTGCAAATTTTGAGATTGAGGGCAGGTCTTATATTTCCCTCCGGAGATTGTTTAGTTCGAATTGTGTGGTACACCTTAATACCAGCACTTCCTGCTGGTGTGTGTTCATCTTCGTTGTCTCCACAGAACGAGCATAGGCTGTGATAGCTGACGTCAGGAGCCTTCGGATCCGCTGTAGCTTGAGTTTTTATGCCCGCATAAGGGCCCCCACATTTTACCAGATTTTGCTGTTGAGGCTTTTTTCCCCTTAAGGGCCTCACAGTTCTCTGGTGCTGTATATTCTTGCAGCACCTCGGCGAGCACCTTCTTCAGTAGAGGTTTGTTGGATAGGTGGTTAATACTGGCTGCCATTTTTTGGCTCCAGCGGTGCTCCAGCCCGTGGGGTTGCTACGAAGCGGTCCACCACACCCAACAGCTGTTCCTGATCCTGCACCCCATGCATACTCCCGATTTTGTCCGCCTGCCCCATTTCCAGACCAGCCCTGCCCTGGTCACCAATGCTAGCCTCCTGCTCCAACCCGTGGTATGAGGGTAGCAAAGGGCAGTGCCTGACACAACACTATGGAGGAGGTGCCTGTCCTGTCTCGCCAGGAGCGCTGCTGTTCCCGGTGGACCTTCTCCTCCAGGAGCTGCTAAATGCAGCTCAGGCGGCTGTCTCTCTTCTGCTTTGGTAGAGACATGTCCCCCTCCGACGAATCAGAGACGACTGGCCATTTGGCTTCCTGGCCTGCTTTCCCAGTCCGCCGTGCAGGCTCTGGCGAGACTGGCTTGGCTCGGTCTCAGGGATAGCGAAACCGCTCTGCGAGCGACGCTGCCGCCGGTTGCTGCCCCGCTGGTAGAGTTGGAGCGGGGCAGTTTCTCTTTGCGAGTTTTCTGCATTGTGTTCCTGAAACCTGCAATAAAACACAACTGCAAACTCACCTCTTCAATGCCCAAGAGCCGCTCCTGCAGCTCAGGCGGCTGTCTCTCCCCCTCCTGGGTGGAGAGACGTCCCTGTCGGCACCACCGGCCGGTTTTACATACATCCAGCCCGCTGCTCAGGCGCTAGCGGGCTGGGCTCGGTCGTGGTGTCGGGTTAGCGGACCGCCCGCTAAGCGGTCCTACCGCCTGTTGCTGCCCAATGAGACGTTTCCTCCGTCGAGCGGGCAGGTGCAGCATTTTTCCCCCCAGCCCGCTGCTGAAGTGCTGACGGGCTTGGTGCAGTGTCGGGAGCGGGGCGCTGATTAGCGGTCCTCGCTCTCTCTCTCTCTCTGCACTCGGGCTGCTGCTCTCCTGCACTCGGGCTGCAGCGCACTCCACGCCAGCACTGCGTAGTGGGTCCCCTCACCGGCTCCGAATGGTCGGAAGCCTCCGCCCGCCCGCCTGCCTGCCTCACCTGGCCAGTACTCGAGGGCGAGCGAGGACTGAGGGGAACCTCCAACGCAGTGCAAGCGCCGTCTTCCTGCGCTCTCTCGATGTCGCCCCTGTGGAGTGTTACCGGCACCGGCACAGCTCCCATCCATGGTCCGCCGTGTGTGCGGTCCTGGTGGCGTCTTTCCCCCCCTCCCGCGAACGGAAAACTCCTCCCCGGAGTCCAAGGGGGCCGCTTGCATGCCCTGCGGGGAACAAGCAGACGCAAAGGGGCTGTTAAAATAAAGGTAAGTACTTACCTAAAGCTTAGTTTTTCTGGTTGCTGCGGGAGCCCTGTCTCCCGCCTGCCGCTGTTGCCTGCTGAAACGTAATGCCGCACATGCGTCCTGAGGCGGGTCTTCACGTAGTCACTCACGTGACTCCGAAGTAAAATTAGCATATGTGATGTCTTGTGTAAGTATGCATGCGTTGGGGAGACTCATGGTGGCGTCCTGGAATAAAGAAGTTCACTCCCGTGTCCGAGTGTTATTTTAAGTCTGTTCTAAGAACCCAACAGGCGGGTTGTTTAGTAAATTTGCAGATGGCACCAAGATTGATGGGATCACACTGCTGTTGCTCTTTGAGAGGTGAAATATCGTGGGTAAAAATATACAATTAAGCATGACCCTTAACAGCATTGATATACAGAGGCGTCCAAGTTCAATACTCGCTGAAAGTGGAAACACAAGTAGATTGAGAGGTACAGAAGATTGCGGCATTGAGCATAAGAGGCAAAGTCAAAATGCTGCTTTATAGGACATTGGTTCGGCTGCATTTGGAGTACTGTGTGCAATTCTGGTTGCCCCATTACAGAAAGGATGCGGGGGCTTTGGAAAGGGTGCACAGGAGTTTTACCAGAATGATGCCTGGGTGAGGGAGAATTAGCAACAGGGAGAGACTTGGATTTTATTTCTCTGGAATGTCAGAGGTTGCTGGGAGACCTGATAGAAGAATATAAAATGAAGTGAAACATAGATAGGTTGGAAACTCGTATTCTTTTTTCCAGGATGGAAAAATCCAATTCTAGTGAAGATAGCTTTATGGGGAAAGGCAAAGTTTAAAGGAGACGAGTCTAAAGGGGACCCGTTGGGTCCCGTCCCCCCAACGCGCCATTGCAGGGGGGTGGGGGTCAAACAAGCACATCAAAAAACTTGGTGTGATATTTGACTCCACTTTAAAGTTTGACAAGCAAGTGAACTCTGTGGTAAAAGCTAGTTTCTTTCAGCTTCGTACCATAGCTAAAATCAAACCATTCTTCCAATTTGACGACCATGAAAAAAATCATCCACGTATTCCTCCGCCCGCCTTCACTACTGCAACTCCCTTTACACTGGCATCAGCCAATCAACCCTGTCCCACCTGCAATTGGTTCAAAACGCCGCAGCGAGACTTCTGACGGGTACCCGTAAATGGTACCACATCATCCCGATTCTGGCCTCTCTCCACTGGCTCCCAGTCCGGTACAGAATCAACTTCAAGCTCCTCTTATTTGTATACAAAGTTGCCCCCCCCCCCGTGTCAAAAATCTTCTAACCCACCATTCTATCTCCAGGTCCCTCAGGTCAGCCGACTTGGGGCTACTGACTATCCCGCGGTCTTGGCTCAAGCTCAGGGGTGACCCCGCTTTTTCGGTTGCAGCACCTAGACTGTGGAACAGCATCCCTCTCATCATCAGAACTGCCCCCTCCATCGACTCCTTTAAGTCGAGGCTTAAAATCTATTCCTACTCCCCGGCATTTTTGAGGCCCTCTGAGGGGGCGCTGTAAACAGTTTATGTATGTATCATTAGGTCTGTGTACCGTTGTATGTAGCACATTAGTACCTGAGCTGATGTACAGCACTTTGGTCAATGTGAGTTGTTTTTAAATGTGCTATAAAATTGATTGGTTGATTGATTGATAGAAAAGGGAATGTTTGTGAAAGGGAATGTCACCGAGCTGGTCTGCTGCAGCCGAACGCTAGACCCAGTGGACTGCAGCCTGCAAGGGGGAAGCTGCTGAGCTGACCTCAGCTTGTAGGACACAGTGAACCATGGCCTGGAAGGGCGAGCCCACCAAGCCGGCCCCTGCTTGTCCCCCGAAGACCTGGACCTGAAATATCACCTATCCATGTTCTCCACAGATGCTGCTTGACCCGCTGAGTTACTGCAACACTTTGTGTCTTTCTTTGGTAAAACGGCAACCGCGACCACTTCTCTCTGTATGTTCTATGTGATGTTTTTGTTTTGATTTCATGAAAATAAGGAAAGGCTGAGGTCCTACTCGTTTTGCCATTGAATATATATGTCAAAAGGTAGCTGTTTGTCAACAGGTGCAATGTCAGTCTGCCTATTGTGCCTTCTACCGCCAGGTTCATAGCACCACGGGTGATGGCTTTAATATGGAGTACAGAACATAGAACTGTACAGCATAGGATCAGGTCCTTTGTCACACAATACTGGTGCTAAACATGATACCAAAAACACATCTCATCTGTCTGCACAATCACCAGCTGGTCAACTGGATGGAGGAGTAGTTGATGGAGTTTAACGCAGATACGTGCGAGGTGTTGCAATTTGGGAAGTCAAACCAGGGCAGTTCCTTACATGGCAGCACCCTGGAAAATGTTGTGGAGCAGAGAGATCTAGGAGCATAAGGTCACAGCCTCAGAATTAAAGGATGTTCCTTTAGGAAGGAGATGAGGTGGAATTTATTTTGTCAGAGGGTGGTGGCAGGAATGGGGTACTGATTGTGGATGATCAGCCATGATCACAGTGAATGGCGGTGCTGGCTCGAAGAGGAGAGGATGAAGCCAGTGACGTGAATGGATGCTACAGTCAAGGAGCAAGATCTACTGCACCCTAGAGGCCGGTGTGGGAGGTGCCCCTGGGGTACAAAGGTGGACGGTTGAGGGGAGGATGTAGGCTCACTGGTCAATCTAGACGTCCAAGGGAAGGCAATGGCTAGAGGGCTGTAAAAGCCTTCGGGCCAGTGTGGAATGGGCACCGCTCATAACAACTAGAGCTCGGCTGGATTTTGAAAATTGAGCTATATATGGTGCTTCTTGCATGCGGGATCAGTGGACTATTTCTCTACAATTTGCAAATCGGAGATGTGCTTAGGTATCTTCCTCTTCTTTTGTGTGGTGTGCACAGCCTAAAGTTGTTGGATAACTTGTTCTATTTGATCTTCTGTTTGTGCACGTCGAGTTAATTGCATTAGTCGATACAGGGCGGACCACGTGAAGGTTGCTATCTTCCACCCCTGCTTAGGTATGGGAATACTCTACTGGACAGTTTGTAAGAAGAAGAATTTCACTGTGTGTTAACACTTCACACATGTGACAACAAAAGCACCATTGAACCAGTGTACACAGCTATATCTTAAGTTTCCTGCTGACTATCCCTGATCCATTTCCATTCTACTTGAAATCTCAAGCTAAATTGAGATTTGAGGCTCGTTAAATTAAGGTGCTGGGACCGCAGTTATTTATAATATACATCAATGATTTGGATGAAGGGATTCAAAGTAACATTAGCAAATTTGCAGATGACACAAAGCTGGGTGGCAGTGTAAACTGAGAGGAGGATGCCATGAGAATGCAGGGTGACTTGGACAGGTTGGGCAGTGGGCAGATGTATGGTAGATGAAGTTTAATGTGGATAAATGTGAGGTTATCCACTTTGGTATCAAAAACAGGAAGGCAGATTATTATCTAAATGACGTCAAGTTGGGAAAAGGGGAAGTACAACGGGATCTTGGGGACCTTGTTCATCAGTCCATGAAAGTAAGCATGCAGGTACAGCAGGCAGTAAAGAAAGCGAATGGCATGTTGGCCTTTATAACAAGAGGAATCGAGTATAGGAACAAAGAGGTTCTTCTGCAGTTGTACAGGACCTTAGTGAGACCACACCTGGAGTATTGTATGCAGTTTTGGTCCCCTAATTTGAGGAAGGACATTCTTGCTATTCAGGCAGTGCAGCGTAGGTTTACAAGGTTAATTCCCGGGATGGCGGGACTGTCATATGCTGAGAGAATGGAGCAGCTGGGATTTACACTCTGAAGTTTAGAACGATGAGAGGGGATCTTATTGAAACATGTAAGATTTTTAAGGGTTTGGACACGCTAGAGGCAGGAAACATGTTCCCAATGTTGGGGGAGTCCAGAACTAGGGTTCACAGTTTAAGAATAAGGGGTTATCCATTTAGAATGGACGAGGAAACACTTTTTCCAGCCATGGGTCAGATCCCACCTACAAAGAGGAAAACAAACCAAATACATGAACCAGAAAATGAAATGCAGTATATCAGGAACAGGAAGAAATTTGCAAATTAGATTAGGACATTTAAAAGTGAAGAAGCAGAGATACAGGCAGAACTAGAGCGATTAGAAAATGCTCGCAAGTTACACATAAAGGAACGGAAAATGATAACACATAAAGCAAGGGGTAATGTATTTGGTTTAAGGAAGATGGGTGGAATGAAAACATGATAAGTGCTGGTTTAGAGTGGATTATCACAGTTATGAGGATGTATTGTGAGATGACTGTCATAATACAATTGTGCAACAGTGTATTACTCAATGATATGTTAAGTAAAGAGCTTATACCGTGCAGGTGAAATTGAGTTAAAAGGGGAAGAATGTGGTGTATGTAATAGAAATAGTATTACCTGCCTCCAAGTTAAAGGGGGAGTGTTAGGTATGTGATATAACTAGCATATGTGATGTCTTGTGTAAGTATGCATGCGTTGGGGAGACTCATGGTGGCGTCCTGGAATAAAGAAGTTCACTCCCGTGTCCGAGTGTTATTTTAAGTCTGTTCTAAGAACCCAACAGGCGGGTTGTTTAGTAAATTTGCAGATGGCACCAAGATTGATGGGATCACACTGCTGTTGCTCTTTGAGAGGTGAAATATCGTGGGTAAAAATATACAATCAATGATGCTGGCAGTCGCCGAAAAAATCACCAAGTGGGACAGGCCTTTTTAAATCTTCTCTGCACCCTTTCTAGCTTAGCAGCAACTTTCCCATAACAGGATAACAGAAACGGAGCAAAATATTTTCAATGTGGCCTCACCAATGCCCTCTACAAAAGCAACATGACCCGTATCTTTTAAACTTAGGACTCTGACTGATGAAGACCAATGTGCTGAAAGCCTTCTTGACCACACTATCTACTTGCAATGTGACTGTGGGAAGAGAAATAGAGTTAGTGTTTTGGGTGGGGTGGGAGATTGCCGCCTTCACATGGTCTACCCTGTTTTCGTATAATGCAATCAACCCGACGTGCACGAACTAACAGATGTAGTGTTTTGGTGTCTACAACGTGCTTGAGTTAATGGTACAGTAGAGAACCTGTGTAACCAGCATGATATGCTCTCTGCCACACACCTGTAGAAGCTTTAAAGGGTATTTGGCGACATTTCGAACCTCCTCTAACTTCTGAGGAAGTAGAGGCATTAATGAGCTTTCTTTGCAGTGAATAGTGGAAGCATCGACAAGATAATACACTGGCTATTGAGATATACATGGCGGCTAGTTTGCCTTCTATGAGATTCCCGTCAGAAATGTAAAGCTTACAACACACATAGAAACATAGAAACATTGAAAATAGGTGCGGGAGGAGGCCATTCGACCCTTCAAGCCAGCACCGCCATTCATTGTGATCATGGCTGATCGTCCCCAATCAATAACCTGTGCCTGTCTTCTCCCCATCTCCCTTGATTCCACTAGCACCAAGAGCTCTATCTAACTATCTCTTAAGTCCATCCAGTGATTTGGCCTCCACTGCGCTCTGTGGCAGGGAATTCCACAAATTCACAACTCTCTGGGTGAAAAAGTTTTTTCTCACCTCAGTCTTAAATGGCCTCCCCTTTATTCTAAGACTGTGGCCCCTGGTTCTGGACTCGCCCAACATTGGGAACATTTTTCCTGCATCTAGCTTGTCCAGTCCTTTTATAATGTTATATGTTTCTATAAGAAACCCCCTCATCCTTCTAAACTCCAGTGAATACAAGCCTAGTCTTTTCAATCTTTCCTCATATGACAGTCCCGCCATCCCAGGGATCAATCTTGTGAACCTACGCTGCACTGCCTCAATCACAAGGGTGTCCTTCCTCAAATTAGGAGACCAAAACTGTACGCAATACTCCAGATGCGGTCTTACCAGAGCCCTATACAACTGCAGAACAATCTCTCTACTCCTATACTGAAATCCTCTTGTTATGAAGGCCAACATTCCATTAGCTTTCTTCACTGCCTGCTGTACCTGCACGCCAACTTTCAGTGACCGGTGTACAAGGACGCCCAGGTCTCGCTGCACCTCCCCCTTACATAACCTAACCCCTTTGAGATAATAAACTAAACTTAACTAAGCAAAACTAATTTAAACTAAATCTTAACAAAATAAAATAGAGAACTTTCATTAGTATAAAAACATTTACTATTTCACACTGTCGCTACAATTAATTCTACAGTGAGATAAGGTTTACTTTGGTTGTACAAGCAACAACTGTTAATCCATATGAGTTTCTATTGCTTGTGTTCAGATAGTTTCTGTGTCTATATCACCGTCTGTAACACTTGTTTCATTTCCCCTGACAGCCTGAAGAAGGGTCTCGACCCAAAAACGTCACCTATTCCTTCTCTACAGAGATGCTGCCTGACCCGCTGACCCGTTTGTAACTTTTACAAACTCCTGTCTAACACCATAAAATTCACATTGCCACGTTTGTAGACCAGTTCTGGACTTTTCCACAACCGTTTTAAAACTGGAAGAACAAATGCAGGAGAAGAAACGCATGCTCATGTCATTTAATACATTTTGGCAAGAGGTAAAAATTAACCGTGAATTGAAATGCACTTATGAGGATTACTTCACATTTTGTAACAGCAAAGAGGTTGCTGTTTGAGGAGTCCACGTTCACCTGTGCAATTGTAGCAGTTTCAACAATTGGGAAAGTTGAACTTGCACATGATTGCGCTGAAACAAAAACAGATTTCAAGAACAATATATCTTTGAGTAATGTCTCTGCATCTTACTCTCTGCACCATGACATGTTCCTTAAAACCTATCTCTTTAGACAAAGCTTTTGATCTACTGCTCTGTGTCAAAATGGAATTACCTTCCCATGAATTACATTTGAATATTTCATGATGCAAAATTATATTTGCTAACTTTTTTGCTAGATTGAACCCACATGAACTATCAGAACCAATCATACTCTAGTCTAGTCCATTGACAGCTTGTTTCAGTACTTGCCAGAGGTGTAGAAGATGTGGACTGCAGCAAAAACAAAGAGGATGGTTTTCATTTTACATCTATACATGGCTGAAGATGTACTGGTCACAGTGTTTGATTTCACACTTATATAGCCTGGACCTCACAAAACAATCCCACGAATAATACCACAATGATGTAAATAGAGAACAGGGAAATTACTCAACTCCTTCATGTCCCAGGAATTCTTGCCAATTATCAAAAGCATGATGGAAAGATTTATTTTGGACAGAGTGACGCGTCAACTTCCTGTTTTGTAATCAATGCGTTCCATGCTAATTATCATTACTATATTGCGACAGAATAACTGAGTGGGAGTTTTCATGTTTATGAAATCCAAGGTACAGAAGGTATGTAATGGTCATTGGGTAACTCAGTCGTGTTCACATAAGCGATATCGGCATCAGAAGAAGAAGGCTGGCATTCTTCTATTTATCTTTGTGCTTGAGAAGGCAATGATCATAGAGTCACAGTTATACAGTGTGGAAACAGGCCCTTCAGCCCAATTTGCCCACATCGGCCAACAATGTCCCAGCTACACTGGTCCCAACTCCCAGCATTTGGTCCATATCCCTCCAAACCTATCCTATCCATGTACGTGTCTAAATGTTTCATAAATGTTGGATATTGACACAAAATGCTGGAGTAACTCAGCGGGACAGACAGCATCTCTGGAGAGAAGGAATGGGTGAACGGTAGAACTATAAAGACAAGCATGGGAAAATGAATTTGATCAACCTATAATGAAAGATATATGGTATGAAAGTTTACAAAATATACATCAAAGCTCGTTAAATGGCAGACACTCCTTAATACAATTTAAAGTACTACACAGACTGCAGTTTTCTAAAACAAAATGAAACAGAATTTTTCCAAATATCTCTTCTATCTGTGATAAATGTCAATATTTAGAAGCTAATTGATGTATATGTTGTATATGTATGAGATATATCGGAATTGATTGAAATAAATACAATATTTGTGGATGGAAAATCATCTTTATGGCATTAATTCGACCAATACTGAATATGCTTATGCAATTTATTAAATAAAGGAGGAAAATGTAATTTAAATAAAGAAGTATATTTCTTAGTCACATATATTTCAAGATATTTAATTTTTTCATAGACTATTTTAAAATGAGATTGTTGCAATGTATGTGGGTTTAGTTCCGTTATTGGCATAATTTCACTTTTATTCCAATTAACTCTATATCACGAGAATGAGCCAAGTTGAGTAATCAGATTTAGTAAATTTGGAATACTAGTTTCTAGGTTTGTAATATATAGTTATACATCATCTGTGTATAAAAAAATGTTATTAACTGTATCTTTATTATTATTCCCATAAATTTCTGTGTGGGCTCTAACACTTTCTGCAAGTGGTTCGATAGCTAGGGCGAATAATAACTGAGATAATGGGCATCCTTGTCTACAACCTCTAGACAGATTGAATCTGGGTGATAACATTTGATTTGTCAATATTCTAGCTTTTGGGTTTGTACGTAGGAGTTTAACCCACGTACCAAACTTCTCACCCAGATGAACATTTTCCATCACCAAAAATAGATAGGGCCATTCCACCTGATCAAATGCTTTTTCAGCATCTAACGAGATGACTGCTAAATCTACATTAGCTATTCTATTTGAATATATAATATTAAATAATGGTCTCAGATTATAAAATTAATAACATTTTGGGATAAAACCTGTTTGATCGCGATGTATTAATTTATGAATCACTAAACTTAATCTATGGGCTAAAATGTTAGTTAATATCTTCTGATCAGTGTTTAAAAGAGCTATTGATCTATATGAACCTGGATCCTCAAGATCCTTATCCTTTTTTGGTATGTGTCATTGTTGATTTGTTTAGAGTTTCTGGCAGTTTCTGTTGAGTGATAGCATAATTATATAATGTCTGTAGACGTGGAGAGATCAGATCATTAAATTTTTAATAAAATTCTGAGGTTAAACCATTAGGCCCTGCAGCCTTTCCGTATTTCAACCTAGAGTTAAAGTTCGATTCCATCAAATTAAGTTTAACGTTTACCTCTTCCATTTGTTGATTTAATTTTTCAGACATTTCTTCCTTCCAGGTAAACAATTCTTCTCGAACTGAACTGAGGTTGAAATTTCTTCTTTGAAGTTTTTCAGTTCTTCCTTTATACTTGAGATTTATCTTGAAATAAAATTACGAAGGTCCTCCATTTGTTTTTTTAGTCTTTATTTTCAGGACAAGTTTTGAAACTTCCTCTTGGGACAACGCTGAAATTGCATATTCAGCCACTCCTGTCCTTCAGGATTAAATACTGCTGGAGTACTGTATCGCCACTCTCTGTGTTAGAATTTCAATTCTTGCCCTTTAACGAGAAAACAAGCATCTGAGACCCACGATAAACTACAATTGGTCTGAAGGAGGGTCTCGACACGAAACGTCACCCATTCCTTCTCTCCAGGGATGCTACCTGTCCCGCGGAGTAACTCCAGCATTTTGTGTCTATCTTCAATGCCTGCATGTTTTGCTGGATCAGTTAGCAGAAGTAGAATCAGCAAATAATGACAAACAATATTCTCAAATTATTATTATTTATGGAATATTATACACAGCATTGACATAAAATATCACAGTTCATCTAGATGCTTCTCTCCCCTTTTCCTTCCATCCCTGTATCAGTTTTAGTTTAGTTTAGTTTTGAGATACAGCGTAGAAACAGGCCCTTCGACCCATCGAGTCCACGCCGACCAGTGATCACCCATACACTAATACTATCCTACACACGTTAGGGACAATTTTACTGAAGCCAATTAATTAGGGGATCGAACCCGGGTCTCTGGCATTGCAGGCGCTACAAGGTAACAAATCTACCGCTGCGCTACTGTGCCGCCTCTTTGTGTATAGAAGGATATTGAGTCCTAGTACACAGCCATCTGTAAGTGGCAATGCAAGTATATAGAATGGTAATGAAGCCTCTTTGTAAGAAGGAACTGCAGATGCTGGTTTAAACCGAAGATAGACACAAAATGCTGCAGTAACTCAGCGGGACAGGCAGCATCTCCGGAGAGAAGGAATGGGTGACGTTACGGGTCGAGACGGTCCCGCTGAGTTACTCCAGCTTTTTGTGTCTATCTATGTTAATAAAGCCATTTGGTAAGGAAAGCCTTCACTGGTCGGTAGAGTTGCTGACTTACAGCGCCAGAGACCCAGGTTTGATCCTGACTAAGCGTGTGTCTGTATAGATTCTGTAAGTTACCGCGTGGATTTTCTCCAGGATCTCCGGTCTCCTCCCACACTCCAAAGACGTGCAGGTTTGTAGGTTGCTTGCCTACTGTAAATGATCCTTGGTGTGTCGGATAAAACTAGTGTATGGATCGCTGGTCAGCGTGGACTCATTGGGGCAAAGGGCCTGTTTCCATCCTATATCTCTAAACTAAACTAAAGTAAACATTCCTGGTTAGGATGTCACAATCTTCCTGAAAATACTGAAAGGAGGGCTGAGAGCCGGCCAGGAGGTTTTATATTTGAGTTCAGATGTGGAATATGCCTTATGTAAGAAAGTTGTGAGTCTGTGGAATTCTCTGCCTCAGAGGGTGGTGGAGGCAGGTTCTCTGGATGCTTTCAAGACATTGTCTATTGTCTAACTGCAGATGATGGTTTAAATCGAAGGCAGACGCAAAATGCTGGAGTAACTTAGCGGGTGAGGCAGCATCTCAGGAGAGAAGGAATGGGTGACGTTCTGGGTCAAGACACGATACGTCTCCCATTCCTTCTCTCCTGAGATACTGCCTCACTCGTTGAGTTACTCCAGCATTTTGAGTCCACCTTGGAATATACCTTCCTTGCAATAGTATCATGGGCCAGGGAGATAAACCAAAGAGACGGAAAAGAGGTCACAAGGTGGCCACAACCATTAAATCATTGGAAGCAGTGTAGGAAGGAACTACAGATGCTGATTTACACTGAAGATAGACACAAAAAGCAAGGGTTACTTAAAGTTATAGAAGTCAATATTCATATCGCTGGGGTGTAAGCTACCCAAGTGAAATGTGAGGTGCTATTCCTACAATTTGTATTACAGCCCTTCTTGAATAGAGGCACAATTCACATTGGGCCTCACTCTGACAATGGAGGAGGCCCTGGACAGAAATGACAGTGTGGGAAAGGGAGGGGAGTTAAAATGTTTAGCAACCCGGAGATCACGTAGGCCTAGTTGGACTGAGTGAAGGTGTTCAATGAAACGACCGCCGAGACTGTGCTTGTTCTCGCCGATATATCGGAGTCCACACCTGGAACAGCAGATCAGTTTAGATTTGTTTAGAGATACAGCACAGAAACAGGCCCTTCAGCCCACCGGGTCCACACCGACCAACGATCCCCGCACATTAACACCATCGACACACACTAGGAACAAATCACATATATACCAAACTAATTAACCTGCAAACCTGTACGTCTTTGGAGTGAGGGAGGAAATCGAAGATCTCGGAATAAACCCACGTGGTCACGGGGATAATATACAAACTCTGTACAGACAGCACCCGTATTTACCGTGGAGAAAGATAGGAGGTCAGTGGAACTTGGGCCATCATTGGAAGTGTCTTGAGATCAGTCAGTTGTTACAGTCAAAGAGGTGCGGAAGGTAAATTGTGTATGAAAGTAGACAAATCTCCAAGGCCTGATCAGATATAAATACAGTCGAGGTACCAGAAGAATGGAGGGTGGCAAATATTGTGCCTCTATTCTAGAAGGGCTGCAGGGAAAATGCTGGGAACTTTAGGACAATGAGCTGAACATCTGTGGTTGGAAAGTTATTCAAGAGTATTATGGGGGATAGGATAAACAGGCATTTAGATGGACCAGGGCTGATTAGGATAGTCAGCATGGTTTTGTACATGGGAGGTCGTGTCCCACGAATCTAATCGCATTTTTGAAAATATGACAAAGGTCGATGAGGGCAGAGCTGTAGATGCTGTATATATGGACTTCAGCAAAACATTCAACAAGGTTCCGCATGGTAGGCTGCTCTGGAAGTTTAGATCCATGGGATCCAAGGAGAGATAGCTGAATGGATAGCAAATTGGCTCCATGGAAGGAAGCAGAGGGTGATGGTGGAAGGTTCCTTCTTGGACTGGAGGCCTGTGACTAGTGGTGTGTCTCAGTGTTCGGTGCTGGGCCATTTTCTGTTCGTCATCTACATCAATGATTTGG